>NC_045748.1:5157355-5181703 GCF_008692095.1 Etheostoma spectabile | reverse complement strand
AGAGAGAGAGAGAGAGAGAGAGAGAGATGAACTAAAGTAGATGTTATGAAAAAAATACAATAGTTTTCAGCAGGCTTGTGCCGGTGAGTACAGCCTCAAAGCAGATATTTTCCTTTCCATCCACCTGAATAGCATCACTGTGTCAGACCATACACAATTTGACTACTGCAGTTTTGATTGACAGCAATAATAATGCCACCAGCAGTGATATACAAGTTAAAGAATATATTTTCAATTGTGAGGCCTTTGATTGATCCCTCCTTATAATTTATTGTTTTGCTCACAAACACCTGCGCAGTGTAAAAGACTGTTAATGGACAAATAATGGCTGAAAAGCAAACTATTTTCTTGTCTCTTGTAGATAAGATTGACATTTCTTTTTACAGTGAAGGTTCATTGTAAAACCAATCAAACGTGTCTGGAAGTCTTCCATTTGAAGTGACCTTTTGAATCCAAAGACAGATAGAGAATGGGCGTTCGAGAAGCTTCAAGATCTTGTAGTCACTATAGCTAAGGCGGGATGTTGAATAAAATCGTCCACTCTGAATGCCTTTTTAAGGTTTGGCTCACATACAGTATGAACACAGCAGGTACCTAAAGAAGAGCTTGTGAGGTCTCTAAATAAATATACTGTAGTTCCTATAGTTAAGGAACAGATCAAGCTCCTGACTCAATTTTCTTCATCAACATTGCAGCACTCTGAAGCTTTATGCATCATTAGATAATATGTGTGTGTGCGTGTGCGTGTCTGTGCGTGCGCTTGCGTGTGTGTGTGTGTGTGTGTGACAGATGACGTGTGCCAGGAAGGCAGATGCAGACTGTCACTAAGCAGGAAATTCACAGACTGACAGGACTGATTGTGTTTAGTTATGACACAGAAGCAAACACTTATGGCAGTCTGGAAGTTTTGCAAATTGTTCTTAAACCAACTTTGTATACTTTGTTTTTGGGAAAGGAAATGCTTGCAGGATATTTGAGGACCATCTGTAGCTCTCTTATTAGTACTGTCAGTTCCTAACAGCTGTTTGTGTGTGTGTGTGTGTGTGTGTGTGTGTGTGTGAGTGTGTGTGTGTGTCTGTGTTTTGTTTGGCTTGTGTCTTGACGAGGAAGCAAAGCTTGAAACTTTGTGGAAACTTAGATAAAAAAGTAGCAGCACAGTGCTTGAATATTAATGGAACAAGACGAAAAAGAGAAAGAAACAAAGAAAACAGAAAATCTGAATTCACAATGGACCTAAAAACTTGAAAAGGATTTAAATTTGTTCTTTGAACCAATACGTGGCTGAAATAAAAGAGTAATCAGGAGCTGACAAGTTCAAGTTTAAAGTGATAGCAGAATCTAACCAATTTGACGAACAAGATTCTCTGGAAATGAAGTGCAAAGCAACATAAGACACAATGCTATACCTCCACGAAAGGCTTGGGCTACCAAATAACTATAAAGGCTTCTAGTTTAGCTAGTTTTTGATGGTAGTTTGTTTTACCTGTCACTCAACGTGGCTCATTGTTCTCAATATTAGCAATTCTTTCTGTGTATGGCAGCACTGACAGTCTAAAAACGTTACGACATGACATGGTAATGTTTGTTTTTCCTTTTTATTCAAATGACAAACTCTGACTTGAAAAAAAGAGACTACAGTTGCAGAAAGACTATTCCAGCCTTGATACATTTGGGTTTTCTATTAAAAAAAAAAAGTCCACAGTGTATGAACAAAGAAAAAGGGTAAAGCTTCTTTACGTGCCAGCAAGTTTTGCTAAAGTCTGCATCAAGACGGATGTGATGTTTTGTCTATTTCTTGCATTTTTATTAATATTATCTAGAGCGTTCTAAGCTGTCAAATGAATGAGAAATAATAAAAAATAATGGACATATACAGTATGGATGGACAAAATATAAAGGAGTGGAGCTTGAAGTGGGGTGTGTGGTGTGGTGGTGTGTGTGTGTGTGTGTGTGTGTGTGTGTGTGTGTGTGTGTGTGTGTGTGTGTGTGTGTGTGTGGTGTGTGGAGGGGGCCCTCCGTCAGTCCTAATATCCATCCATAGCTGCATCCCATTCACAGCAACATGACGAGGAGCGTAAAGCAATCTGCCTGACCAAAGCATTTAATTTTGAAAGGGTGCCCAATGAATCCCCATTCAGATAAACAGGGTGCAACACACACACCAAATGCACACAAATGATTTAGCATGCATGCACGTATACATGCACACATATAGCATTTTGCCCCCCCACACCCCTATCTATTACCTCAGCCTACCCCTCCCCCCCCCAACACAACACAGCCCCAGGGAAAAAAGGAAATTCTTTTTAAGGAATGAATACAGCGGGATGAGCTTCGCCACTTTACCCTTACATATGCAAAATCCGGCGCTGTGTATTCCGGCAGAGCGACACAAAACAGGCGCTACAATCAAAAATGTCATTTCCCTGCCAGTGATACGACCTTGACTCTCATCTGCTGAGAACAAAACGCTCTCACACCCACTGGCACAAACTTTCATCACCAATACGAGTATTTAAATTACATTTAATTGTAATGTATGCTTTTTTTTTTTTTGGGTCACTCTTCTAATTTTTTTTTGTCATTTTGAGGATTTTAAAATGCTGCATAATCATCATGGCAACCACAGAAATCTCCCACCACACCATCTACGTACAGTATGAGGAGATATGCTGCCCATATTTACTGCTGTTTTAACGTTGATTTCAGCAGAGACATTACAGTTACTTACATTCAGTCACTGGAGCTTTACCATAAAGCATGCTTAAGTGGAATTGTCACCTAGTAATGTTTCAGTAGCATAAGAGACTAAAAATAGTGCACACTTTTTTTTCATCAAGAATTGGGTTTTTGAATCAAGAATTGATTCTGAATCAAAGTATTAACATCAAGAACCAAAATCAAACCCAAGGATTCCCACCCGTAGTAACGTGCGTTTGTAATACGAGTGGCAAAGGTCCTGATGAAAATATTGGCATGTTAAAATGCATAAAGGACTTTCTTTTTGTACGTCTCTGCCTCACTCTTTATTTTTCTCTCTAAAATCTCATATGTCACAAACACACTCTCTTTCTCTCTCACACACACACACACACACACCACACACACCAAACCACACACACCACCACACCACACACACACACACACACACACACATTAGCAATATCTTTTCAGGTTAGGACTCTTTAACAGCCCTTTAAACTAGCTGTTGTCGGCCAGTGTGCAGTCTTTTAGGTATGTGTAACAACTGTTAACAACTATAAATTGCATATATATATTTTTACAGTTTTACAAGTCACCTCTTACTCTTGATGTATTTTTTAAGACAGAAAAAGAGAGACAACAGAATTAATATCATACATTTACATGTATTATTTAATCTTGTAATGAAACAGAACACCATTTAAAGACATGGTAGCTCAGGAACTCAATTTCAATATTAGCTCCTATTCTGAAACAGGGAGAAAGCTCATAATCAAATGGAAATGACATAGGCATACATTGAGGCAACACTCATACACAATTAACATGTGCATGAAAACGCAGCCACAGGAACACACACACACACACACACACACACACACACACACATACACATATGAAATATAGTGCCACATAATTGAATTCGCAGTATGCTCTTCTGTTGTACCTTTGAAAATATCACTATTGCCTGAAAACTGTTGTTACCTCTAGCCAGATGATGTTAGCTTTTAGCAGCATTGTGTTGCAGACAATGAGGCCACTAGTGCTGCTAGCATCAGGTGTGTGTGCCTGATATCCAATACTGAGATCAAAAGAAGTATTTTTGTGTGTCTTAATTGAATAGAGAAGCATCTGCAACGGGATTGAATCCTAACTATGAGTGTGTGTGTGTCCGTGATGTAATTTGTGGATTATGTGATTGGTTGGTGGGTGGGTTTGAGTGGGTTTTGAATGTGTGCATGTGTCTGCCTGTTAATTGAAGTGGGTGTTCTTAAAGGTCTAAGAGGTGTGTGTAACAGACTGTGTTCTTACAGTACACCTGTGGCAGCGAGGAGGCGGCTGATTGTGGGTACAGGTGCTGGAGTGTGTTTGATGTGAAGTATCCACAGCTCACAAGAATCAGCAACACTGGCAGCAACACACGCTGCATCACAAACCCTCACATATTAAGGAAGAGAGAGAGAAACACAAACACACTGATTATTTTTCCTGAGAAAATTCAAATCAAGATAAACATAAGTCACATAAGTAATACATACACAGGGTTAGAGAAGAACTAAGGATCAATCAAAATATCCAACAAACAACTTAACAAAATCGCATAAGTGCACTTCTGAAATGGTTTATTGGTTTCTTCTATCAAAATTTGCAAGCTTTAATTCTGTGTGCTTGACTTTTGCAAGAATAGGTATGCAGAATTGCAGACTTGAAGAGTTAAGACAAATGTCCGGCCAATCATAAATATGATTTGTGCATTAAGAATGATCTGACCGAGTCTGGGGCCAGTTGCTGTTGACAGGCAGATAAAATCAGTGTGTTGAAATATTCCTAATTAATTATTGTTTTCTTGCTGTTTTATAGCACATTTTAGTTTCACCTGCCATAACTCTTCTTTTTCTACTCCCTAAGAAGGGAAAGATGGAGGGCTTTACAAAATGTAGTTAGGGCTGCTAACAGTGCTATCCCACAATGCACTGTCCCAAATCCAGGAGACTTTGAACATGCATACACGTAGGGCAGGGGGAAATGAGGGAGGGAAGAAACATAAAATAACAAATAAAAAAAACAAATACAAATAAAAAAAATAAATAAAAGGAGAGAGAGAGAGAGAGGAGGGATATAAGAGAGTTATACCGGTTTTTCTTTTCCCTCTCTGCTCTCTGTCTATCCCTCATCCATCTCTCTCAATTAGAAAATGAAATCTATGATTATCTTAAGAGGGGAGAGATTACTCTCTGACTCTGATCTTCATCATAGGGTAATTCACAACAAAATACCGCACTTTTTTACTTTTACCATAATTAAGAAAATTCAATTCACTTATTACTCTTAAACCATCTTATAGATCTTTGGTTTTGTGCAGTAAGTTCTCTACTTTTGGAGAGAAATGCTTTGCTGATTTAACTTCTAAAGTCGTAGAATGCATTATTGTTAAAAGCTTTATTGCATTAATGGTATAAGGTTTGGCCTCAACCATGGGGGACTCCAACTGATGCTTTTCCCCACTATGCTACTCCAAGCTGCGAGTGTAAAATGTAGGCTATGTTCTGGGATTTGAAGGTACAACTTTTGACAAAAAACAAATTTTTACAGCTGGTATTTCCCTGTTTTTATAGTCAAGTCAGTGAGTTTCACTGGAGTTTATTTCATTGGTGTATACTGATGAATACAACTGGCACACATGGACTATTTCCGTTTGAGTTTCCTACTTCTGTTGCACATCTTCCACAAGACAACCACTCTATAATTTAAACCTGCCAGCTGCACTGAGGAAGAGAAATAAACTTCTTTTCTTCTTTTGGATTAATAAATGAAAAGTGTGTGTGTGTGTGTGTGTGCGCGCGCGCTTGCGTCTGCGTCTTCGAGTGAGTGCGTGCGCATGAGATGATGGGTGATGGAGGGGCTCCATGCTCCATAGGGGGGCAAATGGAACATAAGGAGCACCAGACCTCTCTTTCTCTCTCTCACACTGACACACACACACACACACACACACACACACACACACACACACACACACACACACACACACACACACACACACACACTTTTCATGTATTAATTCAAAAGAAGAACAAGAATGCATGGTTGTACTTCTATACTTGTGAGATCTTTCATTGACATGGCACATGATTGGTCCATTCACAACATTTTGTAAATAGCACTGAACCTGTAGGGGTGGGCTACCATTTTTGGCTTTATGAGTTAGGTTTAGTAAATGTTGTTTTTGTTATTTCACCTAGATTTGCACATTAAGGACATAGGTTCTTTTGTTTGTAGTTTTGGCCTTGGTACATTATTGAATATATCGTAACCATTCCATAAGGTTGCACTAATAAATAATTTCACTTTAATGTTGCGCTTTGTGAGATTGTCCCAAGAAGAATGACATTAGGCCTTACAGCAAATGACTACATGTTTAGGTTCAAGTACCAAAGACCTCCCATGGCTGCAGGAATTATTAATAATTTTATTAATTATAAACACAATGTCCAATTTTGCTATGGGAGACCGCTGTTCATTTTCCTTGTCCTACCAACAGTCAGCGTTGATTTTTTTAAGCATGACTGCAGTCATGTTGTGACCTGAGTTTATTATTGTACTTATGATTACAAAGCTCCTCTGAATTGAATTCATTTAGTACACATTTTAACCAATGCAATGATATTGGCCATGCTATAACCAAGGTCATTTTGTGCTGTGGCAAAGTTTAGGCACAGATTTATTTTTGAAATAGTTATTTGTAACAGTTTTATAAGGCACTGAAAACTTTACAAACTGCTGATTTAGTTGTTTCATATGGAGGACCTTCTGTGTGTCTTTTTTTCAAAGATCTTTACAGGAACATTTTACTCTGTGCCGCTGTGTTGTGTGTGAGGAGAGAAGAGAGAACATTTTGTAAATGAATAAATTATACGTGTGTATATGTGTGTGTGTGTGAGAATGTGTGAGAGAGAGAGGTGGTCAGAAGTGGTTAGAGGAACAATGTCGTCTTCATCCCCAGAGGGTGAAGGAGCCAATGATAGCCTTTCTGCTGCTGCTTAGCTGATAACACATAGGACCACCACCTAATGTCCTCTCTCTGCTCTCTCACGCCTTCTCTGTCGCCATCTCACTTTACTATCAACACACGCTCGCTTACTTTCTCTCCCTTCCCTCTACTTATCTGTCTCGCTCTCCATTTATTTCCCCCCGGCCCTCTCTCTGTCTCTCCGCTGCTCTTGTCTGCAGGAATGAATCAGACGTAAGAGACCAAACAAGATTTTCAACCCATTGCTTTTGATTAAGTGACTTAACACAGAGGTCTGCGGCCCGGCAATATCACTAATGGTCCGAAGAAAGAGAGATAGTGTTTGGGGGGAAAAGAGAGAGAGAGAGAGAGAGAGAGAGAGAGAGGTGGGCTTAATCTCCCACAAGTAGTACCATTATCCCCCGCTAAAGGAGAAAGTGATTATGAACTTAAGAGGAGCTTTGCGCTCATAGCTTTCTCCACAGCAAGTTTAGTTGGAGAATTACGATTAAGCCGGATTTAGATTCACGCAAATGCCTTTTTTAACAGAGGAGGCAGCAGGGGAGAGAAGAAGCCCCTTGTATTGCAGGGTGAGCGTATAATGACAAACAACAGTGGCACCATGCTGTCAGCACGCAGCTCACAGCTGTGTATGATTTTGAAAAATGACTCATTTTCACTAATTGTCCTGGAATTTGCTTCAAAATGTATGGTAGGTTTTATCAAAAATCACCTGTCAAGCACCTTTATTTTGTGGACCTCTATTGTTTTTACATTGATTCAGCAAAAGAAGTAAATGTGTTTATGAAAATAAAAATAGTATGTCTTTTATTTTCGTTCTTGCCGCTGTTTACAGGAACCAAGTGAGGAAGTTCATAAACAGATGAGCATTTCTAAATTCCGCATTTGGGCTTTACAAGCAGATAGTTAATTCTACAAATGTTGCTTTTATGGAAATGCAAAACATATGTCGCTACTTATCTGATTTTCTGCAGGATATCAAAACAATTTGGAATATGATCTCAGTGATGACAGGATGTACTTAAAACCCCAAACCCCTGCCAACAAAAACATGGAAAATAAATTTTAATAATAGTAGCTTGTTTGCTGGAGATTGTTTTTGGATGATTATTTCTAAACCAGGAATGTTACATTTTGATGGCATAAACATGTGCTAAACATGCATGTTTTGATGTGTTATCTGTTAAAGGCTTAGCTTGGAGTGATAATTCATCAGATGAGATAATTGCTTTGTTATCACTCTCTGAAATTGTTTTCTAAATTGTAACCCTTATAGTTGGCATTTAACTGGTGCTCTGGTTGGACAAAAAAAGCTTCAGTTTGTATGTTGCTGTCATAACAATCAACCAGAAATAAAATGAAAAGCAATGCAGTTCCAGAATCACTCATGGTAGGGAGAAACCAGACATGTCTTAGGCTTCACACGCGGCATCAAGGGACAAAAATGTCAGATTTTAGGATGTGATGAGGTTTTATAAAGACCATTACAGGATTTTGGCTGCTGTGAATTGCATCGCTTAAATGAGGCAACATACTGAAAATGAATTTAGTTGCCTAAATTTCACTGTTATTGCTTTGTGCACCAGTCACAGTTTCCAAGAAAATAAGTATTCTCCTGGTGAAGTGTGTGCATGAAGGAGACTGCATGTGTGCGTTCAGGTGCTTGCGCATGAGATTCCCACCAGCATGGATGTTTGTGTACATGTGAGGTTATGTGTGTGAGTGTGGGTGTTCCTCGCTGCACATTAGCGGTAATTATAGTCAGTAATAACCCTAACGAGGAGAGAGGGACGGGCTGCATTCAGAGCAGCAATTACAAGTTAATCAGCTACCATGTTGTTGGGAGTAATTAGGCAACGCTGTGAAGAGGATGTAGATCTCAGATATTTACTGCTGCAGTGTGTGTGTGTGTGTGTGTGTGTGTGTGTGTGTGTGTGTGTGTGTGTGTGTGTGTGGGTGTGGTGTGTGTGTGTGTGTGTGTGTGTGTGTGTGTGTGTGTGTGTGTGTGTGTGTGTGTGTGTGTGTGTGTGAGTGAGTGAGTGAGAAGGAGGGATAGATGGATATGTAAGTTTCGCTGCAGTCTGGAGACTTTAGAAAGGATTTGTTTGAAATCGTTTTCCCTTCTGCTCCTTTGTCTACAGTCCATGCTGCTGATTGAGCTTTGTTTTACTGCAGTGTGACCCAACATTGGTTTGTTTCTAAATGAATGAAATAAATTAATGGATGAGACGTCATAGAAATCCACTCAAATTTTTTTGTCCCTCCTTTTGGATGTCATCCCTGCTGGTGACTGCTCAGTGGGTTATAAGGAAGTCTGCTTTTTGTTTGTAGGAGCCACTGCAGTTCTTGGGAAATGCACCAGCTAGCAGAGTCCAGGTAGTGCTGACAATAGTTTGACTTGACCGTTGTAAATATGCAAACTTTGCTTTATAAAACACAAGCAACCCAACATGGCAAGGCAATCTTCAGTCATCAATCTCAACATTTTGAAAGAGAATAAAAAGCATTTGGCTGTTTGAATGGTCATATGCAAACAGAGGGGACAGGGGCTGGACAGTGTCAGTCCACCTGCAAACAGCACAGCAGTACTGTACACTCCGTGTCAAAGCTAATTAGGTGTTAACGTGTTTCGGCATTGATCGCATGTCTGAGGCCTTTAATTGTTTGACTGGAAGGAGGAAGCCGTGATTCAGCTCCCTGCCAAGTGCCATTTAGGCTGAGGTGCTAATAGCAGGGGTCTGACACTGATACACACACTTTAATTGTATGTTGTGTTAATGAGACACAGAGGAGGGGTGAGAGGGAGAGAGAGACAGACAGAAAGAGACAGACAGGGATCAGCCAATGAGCTGTGTGATGCAGAGAGACTGCTCTGACAGCTCATTGCCCAGTGCTGTCAACCCTGCTGTGTGTGTGTGTGTGTGTGTGTGTGTGTGTGTGTGTGTGTGTATATACTTCTAGTATGGAGATAAACATATTCTAAAAGGTATGATTAGCTAATAACTCACTTTGAAATGATGCATCAAATTACCATGTTGAATATGATTGTGTGTAAGCTTTCATTCATTTATATTTAATTCACAAATCTGTTAACATGTGATGTTTTCACGACATACTTACTAATATAACAGTGTGGACAATATAATACTATAATATTCTTTTGTGATAATTATTTTTATTGTAATTAAAGGAGATTTTTGGTTGATTTCCAAACGTAGCTCGGTTGTCTGTAAATGTGGCGTCCTGTCAGTAGCAAGAAACGTGCAAACAACCGGTGCTGCCTACACCGTGTTATCGTCCTGCTAGTGTTAGCACCCGTCAGGCTGAAACAGGGCAAGTTTTAAATGTGCTTTTGGCCTCTTACCATGTTCAAAATGTCATTAAAAGTGCCAAGCCATGTGCAGTGATTCCTTCCAAGTGAACACAGTGAATCTGACTGCAGTAGATGTGAAAAAAATGCATGAAATGTGTGCTAATTCAGCTGTGTTTGGTTCCTGTGTTACTGCAAGGAGTGCTTTGGAACCGTCTACAAACTACAACACAGAAAAGAGAAACAAACATATTTTCTAAAATAAGCATATGCTTATTTTTTAAAAGTGGCTGTTTTACAACTAGCAGGAGACAAGTTATAACTGAGGTAAGTTTGGAGACACTACCTTAAATAATCATTAAATTGATAGCCTAAATATTTATGTTTTATCTCTTTTCAGTGTTGTAGTTTGTAGACGGTCCCTAAGATCTTTAATTGCCGTCTCAACAACGGAACTAAACCCAGCTGAATTAGCACAAATTTCATGCATTTCTTTCACATTTACAGTAGTCAGATTCACTGTGTTCATTCAAGAGGAATCACTGGACATGGGCAGGCACTGGTAATGAAAATGTCATTACCACATGACATTAACATGTTTAGAGGCTAAAAACACATTTAAAACTTGCCCTGTTTAAGCCTGTTGGGTGCTAACTCTAGCAGGAGGATAACACGGTGTACGCAGCACCGATTGTTTTGGTTTTTCTCTCTACTGACAACACTCCACATTTACAAACAACAGAGCTACGTGTTGACCGGAATTCTCCTTTAAATAAAAGATTACTGCATTATAACTAAAACTATGGTGTATTCACTAATTGTTTTTGTTGAATACAACATTATCACAATATTTTCTGTGGCAATACTGTATCCACACACAGGCGCCAACTATCAATCTTTTATTATATAAATTGCACATCAGAAGTGTACTTTTTGGTGCTAGAATACTAAAATCAATTCCTTTTTTCAGTCCACTAGGACAAACACAAAAATTAATCTTTTTCTTCTTCTTTTGTGGACATAATTTGAAGTTGGAAAAAAAGTAATAAAGTGCAATAATCACAATAATAATGTATCATAACAAAAGTATTGTGATAATATTGTTGGCCCTCAGGTGATTCCCACTCCTAGTCCAAACCCTGTGATCGGGATTAGCATTTTTTGCTCTTTTGACATATACATACATAATACATTCTAATTAGCATTTTAAAGTGAAGTAAAAATTGTCCTGCATATTTAGAAGAGTGCAAGTTAAGCATACTGTATGTGGTTCTAAGACTTAATTACATTCTCTTTTACATTTTGACTTTTCTATAATTTTTAAAGGACATGCATTCTATCGATAAATTTAACCAATTACCATTGTGCAATTAGACTTACGCTACAGTCACACATGCTACAAGAGACAGAGATATAGTGACAGGCTACCATTCATTTTCTATCGGAGTGACCGTTTGCCAGAGACTAGCGACGAGCTTGCGGCTGCCACGAGCAAGGCGGGGCCAAAATAGGCAAGAAGTCTATTTTATGCAAATGATGCGACAAAGCGACTGCCAATCAGAGTGAAGGCAGCGTGATGTTTGCCCGTGGTTGCTTGAGTCAAAGAAAATAATTCAAGATAGCGGAAAAAGCTTCAGGACGTTGTATTTCTGTATATACAGTATTTGATACGTTTGGCATTTTATCTCGTATATTTTGTTACTTTTATCGAGAAATAAATACTTTTAAATCCCAAAACATCGTTCTTGTGACTTGACAATACCTCTGAAGTGACTTGTAAGACGGGCTTGAAGGTTGCACCAGAGAATTTATGTTTACTGTTGCTTAGCAACGAGGAGTAGGCTAGGCATGCCCAGGAGCGGGAGTGTGTGTTGCTCTCTTTTGTAGCTTGTGTGACTGTAGGATTAGACTTGATAAATGTGAAGAAAGATCTATAAATGTATTTTGCTAGTGTGACATGATTGTATGGAGGGATTCTGTATTGCAATATTTAATAATCTCCCCACCCTAACAAGTTGACTCCTACCATTAAAGGTGACCGATTTTTATACAAGCAATCATTTTTTTTATTTAGAATGTCAACTTTTTCTAATTTGTACTGCCATATATATTTTTATTTTTAAGTGTGCATGTATATATATTTGTATGTGTGCGTTTGGGCGGAACTGGTAACACAATTAATCTGTCACATTGTGTGCTATCAGAGAAAAACGATTTTGTGTGTGTGTTTGTGTGTGTGTGTCAGGGTAAATGATAGAGGAGGGTTGGATTGACCTCCTAATTACTGCAGCGGTGATGGGAGGAGAGACACGAGGCCAGAGGTTAATAGCTGAGTCGTCGGACAAGAAGGCTGAGCAGGGGAGAGGGGAGGCAGAAGGGAGGGGGTGGCCAGATGAGCAGGACAGGGACAAGGAGGAGGAAGGCAGAGGAGAAGACAGGGTGAAAGAGGATAGAGGGAGGGGACGGCAAAGGAAAGGAAGAGAAGGACAGATGTGAGTGTGGATGCAATGAGAAAATTGAGTGTAAATGAGAAAAGAGTAGCAAGGTGTAAGGAAAATAGAAAAAGGATGAGTAGGATGGAGAGAGATAGGAAGGATAGAGAGCTATCATGGTGAGAAAATGTTTCTCACAACTGCTTTTTAGAAATTGCAAGAAGTTGAGTTTATTAACCAAAATATGCTCTCAGGGGGGATGAACCACCACCAGTTGCCTTCAAAAACAACCCATGTTATTGTTGTCTAATCTGGTGCCCCCCCCCCCCCAGCAAAGATTGTGGTTGTGGTTGGTTGGATCAGAACTTTTAAAACAGTTGGTTAGGCAGAAACCTCGGACAGAACCACGCTCTTGGTAGGCGGATTATGACGTCAAAGTTTATTTCGGAATTGTTTTTAAAACCCCATATAAGTCAATGGTCAATTTGACCCGAGGGATTTGAGAAGGTCCCGAAAGTGAAGAAAAAAAGGGTTAAAAATATCTAAATTAATATAAATATCGTAATAATCATAATCAATATCTCAATATCACATTTTGTCAATATTGTGCAACCCTACTGTCCACTCTGACCTCGACCCTAAGTAGGATTTCAGACTGAAAAAGAGTCCTGCGTTATAACAAAGCAGGACTGTTGGTGAGGGACAAACAAATCCAATTGAGGAAGTCCTGTTGGAACAACAGATAAATAGCAGTTTAAAATGCTTAAAGGCTCTGGAAGAGTTATCACAGTGAGAACTGTTTTTTCTTAATCGCCACCTACAATCAAAATATTAATACGTCTGTCATATACTAAGTAATCTGCCAGGAATGTGCACTCATATTTGATTTGCCAATGCAGCACCTTGCCATATGTGTTCAACTCATTTGTTTTTTTTCGCTGGATGACCCCGAGTTGTTTTGTAGCAGCCCCGTGCGTTTGCACCTTCACTGCGCTGACCGACTGGTTCCATTCAAATCAATGAGAGGGCTGCATTTTTTTCCACACAGGGCTAATGTCAGTCTGAATGCAGCCTAAGAGTTTTTGCGACACTATAATAGGGCTGTGATGACTTGTCACTTGTCATGACATTAGTTGCATGAGTCAGGCCTTGAGAGAAGAGTTGAACATACAGGTAGTTGTAAAACGACAGTTGATGAGAATATCTTTAACTAGGCCATGTTACCAGAGAAAACATTTTAGTTAATCGCCGGTGAACAAAAAAATTACAATTAATTTATTCTAGGCCCCTCCAAAATAAAAGCAATTTTCCCTCTGTGTGCGTCTAGTACAGTTTGTCTGTTGCCTGGAGCGGCGAGAGGTGATTAGAGTGCCTGAGAAAGGGGGTTAGAAGACAGAACCTCATCAGGAATATGGAACGGATGTTGCAGACACCTATAACCTAATTAAAACAGGAGCAAATGCAAAAGAGAGAACGGGCATTGGCTGGAGACTATATCTGTTTAAAAGTAATCATTCACAAAGATTCAAATGTTACTTTCTAACAGTTTGTGGATATTTCTATGGAGGAAATCTGTTGAGCTCCGTCTGATTCTCAAAGAACATGGCATGTACATATGGGTGAACAACATAAACCTCCTCATAAGAGAGTCTTTGGAACGTTATCTAATCTGCGATAGGTGTCAAATTGATTCCCATCCTCTTCATTCTCATTAAACCATTCAATGAAGCCATGTGTACTTTATCAAAGCATCTGCTTTTTATATGACTCACTTAATCAGGTCCATCTGTACATCAGGTATGACACGTAGGAACTCAAGTAGATCTAAATGTACTGGTTCAAATGTAGTCTCTATAAACAGATATCTGCATTTATATGCATTCATATTCATAGGCAACAGGACAAGATTTTGGAATCAAAATGTTCTGGTTTCCATTTGTAGTGCGAGTAGTATTTACCGATCATGTTTAAGCAGGCTATGGTTGCATGCAGGTAAACAATCCGTGTGAAAGCAAAGAGCCAAAACACATTGGCCGCCACAGTATTGTATGTATTTGCATTAATTTGCAGATGTCTGCTTATAGAGACGTCCTCCAACTCCATTGTCACTGAAGGTCTTGGCCATTTGCCAGTTATCCACATATTTGCTGGCTACACCAGAATCCCAGAATTATTGGCCGTTGCCAATATTTAGAGATCGATGTCAGACCAATAGCTGATAGGTTCCTAAATTGTTTGAGGAAACTCGATATATTTGCCACAATTGCCTTTGCGTGCTTTGTTAACATGCTACTTGAAGACTGAAAATGATCATAAACCAAATCAGGTCTAATTATCACAAAGAATGAGGTGAATCTTTACATTTCATTGGTATGTACAATATAAGAAATACTTTTATTTTAGAGTTGATAGGCTACACATATTGCAAACATTGTAACGCCTAACAAAGAGAAATAAGCACGTAAGTAAACACTGCCATTAATTCAACAATCCGCGGATTGTTTGTACAAGTCCACTTTTGTTAGTTTAATGGAGAAAAAAAAGGGTGTGCACGCCGGGAGCTTGGTTCAAACGGGTTGTACCTAGTGTCTTAATTAATCAAAGGTGTGTTTTGGGCGTAACATGCAACAAACCGTGTCATCTCCCATTCCCTTTAAAAGCCCGGCAAGTCCAACCTTGGCGCATTGGTATTAAGATGGCAGATTTGCTAAGCAGGAAGGAGAGATTTTCAGGAGAAGAAGCTGTTTAAGTGTGACGTGAAAGTGCGTGAGCAGATCATAATGATAATTTGCGCACTGTGCCCAAGCACGCATTTTACTAATGCATTGTTAAAATAACAATGAAATGGTGCTCGATTGACTTTAGACCAGGTTTTGTTTAAAATGGCGCCATCACTTCCCGGTACCTCAAAACACCAAGGGCGTTTCTCAATACCAAGTACGCAAAGAACGGACTTGTGTTCTTGGGGAGATTTGCAGGTTGTACCTGGAAGACTGAACTCGCAAGTTCAGAAGCACACAAAACGCTGTTGACAGTTTTGAGACGAAGCGTTCTTCTGTTATTGCGCAACACCCCAGCAAAGAGGGCGCTTATTGAGTGGTGTATTCATTATAAAACATGGACGGTCACCTTTCACACCGCCTTGTTGTTTGTTACGTTTTCATTTAAAGTGCTATTAGTATCACGGGGCAAACTTTATAAATAACGACTCAACGGCGGAAAAAAAAATCCTTGTAACATTGTTCGGGATTCAATTTTAATTGAAAGCAGAACAGAAACGTTAAAATAGTTATTAAATTATAGATGGACTGGGTAAAGTTAGTCACTGCCGTCTGTATATGTTACAGAAAAGCAGAAGAGGAGCCCGAGAGGGAGGAGAGCCAGGATGAGGAGGACAGATATATATAACAAACAGCGGTTAAAAATTGCTTAAAAATCTTACAATTGTGGACCTGGCTTTGCTGCAGGGGTCTGTCTAATGGGGCCAGAGGGGTCTGTCTAAAGTGGGACCCGAGGGGTCTGTGAGCTGACTGATGCCGGCTCGCGAGAGTCATTCCCGGCTGGGTAGCAACAGTCCCGCCGGGTTTGCGGAGCTTTCCAACTCCGAAGGCTTTTTAATTCACCATCAATTTCGTTGAACTGCCTATACTCAAAATCTTACAGCGGTTTCTCGCCTTAAAACATCTTAAAAATGAATTTATTGATTTAAAATAGACGTAATTGTGAAAATATGTGTACCGGAAAACATAAGCGCTTTACACCGAATTGAATGCTGGGATACCGGCCGGCCCGGCAAGTTCACACAAGTTACCATCCGATGTATTCTCGGTGTAAATGGGGTGTTGAGATCAATCCGGGGATTTTAACTGTTCTTGGCAAAATGCTAACTTGTGTATTGGGTCGTACTTTGGCCACCAAACCATGACTGTTTCACAAGAACACAAGAACACAAGTCCATAGAAGAACACAGATTGAGAAACGCCCCAAGAATTCACCTGAACACACCTCTCTGTAAGACCAGCATGCATATGGGCACAAAGATGGGCGCTGATGCATTTGCTATTTAAACGATGTCCGTCTTAAACTAGCAAACACTTGTGTCGGGCTTTGCCCTGCACTGTGTCAGATAGGGCCTCTGGATGGAGAATTGGGGGGTTGAGTGCCTTGCTTAAGGGCTTGTCGCTATCTTGTCATTGTAGGAAATTCCCTAAGCAATAATGTAATCTATTATGGATTTACGTTTTTTTTTTTTCTTTACAGTTTAAAAAAATTACTTATCAATGTTTTTGTTTGTTTACCATTAATGTGTAAAAAAGGGGGCAAAAAACTGTGTCTCTTGCAGCAGGAGAAACATGGTTATATAAAATCAATTAAAACAATTTTAAGTTAACATTTTCAAATGTTCAAAGAAGTGGAGAACAATCATACATGAATTAATAAATAACATGGACATGTCATATTGTATAACATTTAGAACATTTCAGAAGTTTACATATGAAACATTTGATGAGAAATGTAATGGATACATTCTACTTTTTAAAGTTTTTAGTTCAGTAAACAATAACATTAATAACTTGATGATGCTGTTCTGCTTATCTGTATTGCAGTTTCCATTATAGTTACAAAGCGAGCTAAAATAAGTTTTAGTATGATAAACAGCTAAAAAAGACTGCCAGATATAATTATAATTGAAACCAAATTATATATCCTATAAAGTGGGAATACAATTGGTCAAAACTAATTAAATGTATGCTACTCCGGCAGGGTGCTCCAAAACACTTTATCTTTTAAAACAACCAAACTAACAATTAAGTTTTGCCCAACAGCTCATAAGATAGCAGTAGACGTGATGGGGGAAACAGGGCCTCGCTGCTTGTGTCAGGTCTCGGCCTGCAGTCTGAGAGAGAAGTGAAGTGAGAGCATTGAGAGTCTGATTGTAAACATTATGGAAACACTGATGGTGCTGTTCCTGTTTGTAATTAATTACCCTGATTGATTCTGACTGCAGCATGCTTTTGAGTGGCATTTCATCATGATGTTCTTTAGTTAATACACCCACTCCCCGCTAATAAGGCAACAATTAAAACAGTCATTTGCATCTAACATTATACCCTCTATTAGCTAGTGAGGGAAAATGTAGCTGAAGGGGGCAGAGGTTGCTGAGTAAAGACACAAAACAAAACGTGTGTGTGCTACATGTACTTACTCAAATGCAGCTGCATACACAACATAACCTTGCAAACACACACAAGGGAACAGGCAGTCTTGTGCACACACTCACACGACTTACACTTTTGCCTCTGCGCTGCCCAGCTGATTTATGGGATATGTGACTGCCAATTCCATGACCCTGCGACGGTACTCCATGTCCGACCCTTGGTACCTTGACACATACACTTTTTCTCACACTAACACACAGACACACAGACACACAGACACACAGACACACACACACACACAAGCAGATGCCCAGCCATCACTCGTAGGAGTATGAGTTGCCACGCCAAAGACGGGGGGTCTACGGGTTGTCCTTGGGGCTGATTGGCTGAGAGTTGTCAAACGATCACGGCTGCGGCGAGCAGGGGCCCTCTCTTCCCCCTAAAATCAATTTCAATCAACGTGGAGACGCAATATTATCAAATGTCAAGTCCACTGCGGCCCTCGGCCCCGTGCCGCAGCAAAAAATTATTCCTGACAGCCACTTGGCGACTTAATTAAGTGCAAAAACAGGACGAGGAGAGAGGAGGGGAGGAGACTGGTGAAAAGGATGAGGGTGAGGAGGGGTTAGTGGGGGGGATTAGGAGTCAAAATACTTCAATTGACAAACGTCTTTTTGTTTGGTTGACTGGCTGTATTGACAAGGCCTCAGAATGATAGCCTCACAGGGGAGCAGTCAGGAAGGGAGGGAGGGAGAGGGAGGGAGGAAAAGAAGGGGGAGTATAGTAAAAGGGGAAGAATATAGGGGAGAATCGTAATGGACAGGGAGGAGACAGCAAGGTAAGATTGGGAGACTGGGAAGAGGCATGGGTGTGTGTGTGTGTGTGTGTGTGTGTGTGTGTGTGTGTGTTGTGTGGTGTGTGTGTGTGTGTGGTGTGTGTGTGTGTGTGTGTGTGTGTGTGTGTGTGTGTGTGTGTGTGTGTGTGTGTGTGTGTGTGTGTGGTGTGACAGGGAAGATGGACAGGGTGAGTAGTAAAAGGGTAAGAAGAAAGAAAAAGGAGAGGGGGAGGATACACAAAGTTGGAGATGGAGATAAGGAGTTATGGGTGGAGATGAAAGATGTAGCGAGGGAGTGTGAGAGTCGAGAGAAAAACAAGGAAGAAAGAACTAGCAGAAAATGTGGAGATGGATGGGTTGAGAGGGGGATAGATGGAGAGTACAGGAAGAAGTATAGATGAGTAAGTGGTAGTTTATGACAACGATCCCCTACAACAACACTCACACACCCATCCCATCCGCTCGTCTGCTCTCTTGATATTGAAATGATTCCTTGTGAAATAAATCACATTTCGATTGGCTGGTAATTGCTGAGGATCGATCAACGCATTCTGCTACATACTCTCCAGGGATTTTCCTCTTTGTCCACGACACACGCACCCACTCCACACACCACACACACACACACACACACACACACACACACACACACACACACACTCATGGGTTGTCAATGGGGAACTGGAACCTCAAGGGAGAACTGATACCTGATTGGGTGAATCAGTAAACATGAGCTGCTGATTGTTCTTATGCAGATTAATATGATTGGTGAGGTGGTTAGAAAAAAAAGGGAGTGAAAGAAAAAAAAAAGAACGCCATTGACTGTTCCAGGTGATTTTACCAACATAATAACTTGCAGACCTATGTACTGAAGTAAAGTCACATCAGCATGAAGCGAAAGATCAGCAAAAATATAACTAATACAATGTTTATTGTACCATAACCACCGCATTATTTCCCCCCAGAACATTTCACCAATGGCGTGAGATTGTGCTCAGCGTGCTGCAAAAATGCTAGTCTGAATCATGAATGAGTCATTTTGATCAATTCTACAATCAGTCAGCGGTTAGAGGTCCATCTCCCTCATGTTAAAGTATGATTTATAAATGGCTAGTGGTTGTTAGGATGCTACGGGCGCTTTATCAGGCTAAATGAGAATGGCCTTTCTACTCATGTTCTCTGTATGACAGGGACAAGCAGGTTGTCAATACAGAAATGACCCTGCTGCAGGGCTGAAAATACACACACGCATACATACACACACACATACACACACACAAAAAAACACACGCACACAAATATACACAGGAAAACGCCACATGCCTGTTTGCACACGTTCAGTTACACACATGGAGACATAAACACCTGCAGGGTCGCGTGTACACACACTGAAAAGTTACTGTGCAAATGTAAACTGATAAATTGCTCATGCACAATGTCCCCAAATACACTACTACAACCGGCAGGCTTTCACACACACACACACACACACACACACAGAAAGTACATATTCACACCCAAGGAATGGATGAGTCAATACGCGTATTGATCACCTTCTGATTTACAGTAACAGCAAGCATTATAAACAGCGGCATGGATTTTTCTGTTTCCATAAAATACATACGCAATTTATTCACCTTTTAGAGGCAAATCAATGCGAGTCTCTGGATGTGCTGTAGAACATATTCCTCTCACATACAGTGTACAACAGATGGGGCTGGTATTCAAGCATACATTAAAGCTGGAGAAAACAGCTGATTGACTACATTTTGATCACAGTAATTGTTAAGTCTTGATTACGTCAACAGGAGCACACTGAGACTCACCAGAGAGTAACAAAAGTATGTTTTAATTCGCCGCTTGAAATCATCTTAAATGAATTTTCCTCATTTAAAAAACAGACCTATATCATTCTGGCTTTACCATTGTGAGCCAACAAACATGCTAAAAATTGAAGATGAACATTTAATAAATACAAGGCTCGTTTGAGAGGAACCGCGCCTCGCCTGTAAAGTGGACGAGAGCAGGCGGCAGCAGCAGGGGGCGGGGACAAAAATCCGTTTTTAAGTTGGACAGTTTCCAGCCGTTTTCAGCAGCCTTTAGGCTGAACAGGAAGCGACAGAAACACTGTAGTCCGATTTAATAAAATTTAGCAGACCCATAAATCAGCTTGTACAGGTCTCCAGTTGTTTTAATTATGACAGAGTAGCTCTCAAAATGCTCTAAATGCAATCTGTCGCTGATTTTTATTAACAACACACTGTAGATGATACGTAATCTGAACAGATTTAGTCTATCTGACTTCTAAACGTCACTATCTGCCACACAACATGTGCTACAGAATAAACCTTTAAATCAGACAAATGGCAATTACAATCCCCCCAATTCAAAATCAATAAAAGTTTATATGAAACGTCCTCACGTTGAGTCGATTCTTAACCAATCAGCTGAGAGGCCAGCGTTTCCCAGCATGCTCTGGGTCCGCCTGGGTCTTGCAGTTGGTGACACGCTACTGCGCTGCCTGCGTGTCAGAACTGCGGCCGCCTTGATCTCGTGAGGTGATCGTTGTACGCGTGCATGACGTCAGAGCAAGTCGGGCACAAATCTAACCGATTCTGCGCAGACCCGGCTCATCTCGAACGCGCCTACTGATGTAATAATAATATCAACAACACCCTCATTGATTTTAAACCATCTGCAGAGATGAATATTTAAAAACCAAAGTCCAAAGCGAACACAGAGGGACAGCCTTTGTACAGAGAGGTGCGTGTTTGCATGATGTTTAGGAGTTCAGAGTATATTCCCCGTAGCATGTAAGGGTTGACACATGTAGTATTACTGGTCCCAGATCTTCCTGATGTAGCTGTGGATGTCCATGTTAGTTCAGGCCTAAAGTATATTTAGTACCTAACATGGCTCTAAGGCTCTCTGCAAGTCAGGCAAGTTCTTTTCAACAAGCTCTGAAATCCAATATTTAATTTATTATTCAGTTTGCATGGGGGTATTGTCATGTTGAAACAAAAGAGAGCCTCACTCATCTCCTGTCCCAAAGTTGGAAACAATAGAACACCTGACTATAAGTCCCCATCTTTCGGGCATATAGTGTGTGTGTAGCCCTGTGTTTAGCCAGGCATTAACATGGCCAGAGGTCTCTGTTCAACTGATTGTGTATCTCTATGGTTGTACATGATTATTCCCCACTCCTGGATTCCTTTGAGATGTGTTACAAAATCCCATCAGACGTCGAGCCTTTGGGAAGTCATTTGTGATGATGTAAAAGAGACACCTTTGATACTTTTGTATTTATGTGTGTTGTTCTCTCTAAGACTAAGTTTGATGGCTTGTATTTCACATATACACACACATACACACACACACACACCTACACACCTAAGGGTGCTTTGTGTAAATAAGCGTGCCTGCACCCCTGTAGGGAGGTCAGAACACCCATCCATCTAGCGCTGCCTAAGGTCATCATGCACACAGAAGCGCGCACACACACAGTTTCTCATTAACACACACGCACAACCTTTCTCCTCCTTTTTCTGTTTTTTTGTCTCTCTCTTTTCCTCAAACACACACACACACACACATATACTGACACAGATACACACCTCTTTCACCCTGCAGCCATCATTTAGTGGTTTGTGTTCAGAAAGTGTTTTGGATGTGTACCACTAGAGATGACACGGAAAGACAGAACACTGTCCAGAGGTGTGTGTGTGTGTGTGTGTGTGTGTGTGTGTGTGTGTGTGTGTGTGTGTGTGTGTGTTTGGGTGTGTGTGTGTGTGTGTGTGTGTGTGTGTGTGTGTGTGTGTGTGTGTGTGTGTGTGTGTGTGTGTGTGTGTGTGTGTGTTATGTATTCGAGCTACAGAGGTGGCAAACACCTGCGGAGTGCTGCTCATGCTGCCACCCTTTAATGTCTTTGTCCGTGTATACTACACACCAAATGCTAATGCAGGATTCAAGTTTTTTTAGATAAGGGACTTTTTGGTGGTTTATTTTTTTCATTTGATGAGAGAAGAATGATTTTTCATCTCTCTCTCTTCTCTCTCTCTCTCTCTCCTCTCTCTCTCTCTCTCTCTCTCTCTCTCTCTCTCTCTCTCTCTCTCTCTCTCTCTCCAGAGAGGTTACAGTACTTTCCCCTCTTCCTGTGAGCATACCTCTCGTCACCCTCCCTGATGATTTCTAATGTTAAGAGAGGGACTGAAGCGCAGAGAAGATGTAGGATTAGATGGATGGAGAGATGGCAGGATAACTGGAATGCAGCAAATATGAATGCTTTATCTTTAGGCAACGCAATCCAAATTTTGTATTGGAAGCATTCTGTTTTCTGTTTGTAGTCCGTTTGTAGTCTGAGTATATTGACCAATCACGTTTGAGTGGGCTTTGGTACAATGCAGGTAAACAGTCTGTGTGGAGAGCAACAGAGGCGGAACCCATCGAATGGCTACACAGTAACCCCAGAAATATCGGCTGTTTCCCCCAGAGGCTAAATCGTCGTACGACTGATAGCCCATTGGTTCCGAGATTGAAACCCCACTTTCCTTCTTGTCATTATAAACTCATGCTGTGCAGCTCACACTCAAATACATTCTACAGGAAAGTTTACACTTTTTGGGGGGCATTTCCACCTTTAATGGATTGGACAGCTATGAAAGGGGGACAGAGAGGGGGAAGACATGCAGGAAATCGTCACAGATTCAAACCCTGGACCCTCTGCGTTAAGCATAAACCTCTATATACATTTCTCTGCTCTTCCAACTGGCCACGAGATCTTGAATATCATTTGATAGAATAAGACATATAAAACATTTTTTCAACCTAAAAGCCCTGCACCCACACACTTGTGGCTGGTTAGACCTCTGCTAGTTGGGTGGAAGTCACTAAACTCTATGCACCAGCACCTCCCTCACCTGCATTGTTAGACGAGGATGACAGAGGAGAAAAGATGACCACATTCTTTAGAAAAGTAAACAAGTTTTTTTTCCATAACAAATCCATAACGCACCTTTTACTACGATATTGCTCTACAGACATTGGCCCACTAATGGTCATGTTGGGTCAAGTACTGTTTTTCTAAGATGTGTGGGCTAGCTAATCACTCAAAATCTAATTAGATTAGACAAATGTATAAGTTCACACAGATAAATCATGAAAATACTTTAAAAGTTTAGACAAAAGAGGGGACTTTTGATATAAAAAAATACTCATTCATTTAGCATATAACTGAGCAATTACCTTGGGGACACAGGATTAGAACTTAAAAATGTCATATGTCATTTCTCTTTGTTTTGATGTGTAAAGGAAGAGTTTTAATAATTATTGTTTTGTGGCCGCATGTGTGTGAATGTGTATGATTGTAACGTTTGAAATATTTTCTTTTTAACTGAAAAAAAAATGAAATGAATAATTTTACTTTTTGCTGAAACACATGACTTGAAAATTATTCCAAAGGATTCTCACTTGTCTTGAACAACATATTATTATTTTTCCTGTTTTGCAATATTATAGTTGACACTAATGAAAGACAATGTTGTATGCTGTACAGACAGTGAAATTGTACAGTACACATACATGTGTAGACACATAAATGCATAAATACACACATAAAAATAAATCAGTACATTTTAGCCACAACATAAAATAAGTATGTTGTGGTTACGGGGCATTAGCAGTTGTATTTACCATCCTGACCATCACTTAACAGCGCTCACTTTGTGTTTGTGTGTGTGTGTTTATGCACATGTTTGCGGGCGTGTTAAAGCTTTTAGTGGGACTGAGACCAAGCAATTCCTCTTCTCTAACTGTCAGAGAGACCTCATCTCGTCTCTGATTGTTGTTCTGTGGTTCTGGCACACACACACACACACACACAC
>NC_045748.1:5153202-5157345 GCF_008692095.1 Etheostoma spectabile | reverse complement strand
CACACACACACACACACACACCTCTCAAGAGTGCAGGTCCCTTCTGGTTTGCCCTCCCCACACACAAAACTCCACCTCCGCCCTCACACTCCTTTTATGTTCTTAAATATTGATAAGTAGCTTTGCAACATTAATATCTTAGATGGCTTACAAGAACACTTAAATAAAATCTCCTCCCCCCCACCTCCCTCTTCCTCCCTGCCTCTCTCCAGCCTCTCACTTGTTTTTCATTTGTGTAATGCGTTTGTCTGTTTGGGAAGTGGAGAGGTGGGGGGTGGGGGGGATTATAGGGAGTGTGTGTGTCTGTGTATGTTTGTATAATGAAAGTGGGTACTTCTTTTTTGCATTTTACAGACCTTTTGACATAAACTGTACTAAAAAAGAGACAATATGGAGTGTTTTACTGGAAAATGAAAGCATGTCAGGGCCAAATACTGAATATGTTTTTGATTGGCTGGTATGTTTAAAATCATTTAACTGAACACCTTAACCCTAGTTGTTTTCTAAAACTGTATTCGACAACAACAATAATGCTTTGTATCAGGTTACCAGTTGACTCAGTAATAAAAAATTTAAACGTTTATGACAATTTAAACAATTTTTTCGTCAATAAGATGTCCTTGTGTGAACATCATCATTCACTGCAAGACGTCCCAATACCAAAAAAAGAATGAACTCAAAAAACATTTAACAATCTTCACCTCCACCATTAAGAACAACACACACATAAAACACACAAAATTCCTGATTTCACAATTTTCTACAAAATAGTTTTGCTTCTTAGACCTAGGAACAACCACTGTTTGCTTTAATTAGGTTCACACTTACATGAAAGTTTTTTCTTTTGTGAAAACTATAAATTATTGCAATTGTATTGTAAATGCTGTATTCAATTATTTTAAGGAATCAGCACACTTTTAATATAAGGCAGCTGCCCTGTCCAATCAAACCACCACCTTGTTCACTTTTAAGTCGCTTTGGACAACAATATCAGCAAATTTACACACGCTACTTATTACTACGATCTGGATGCTCTGCATTTGTCTCTGTGTTATTTTGAGATGTATACAGAAAAAAAAGAGACAGAAGTCATAGTTAACAATATCAGCAAATGTACACACGCTACTTATTACTACAATCTTGATGCTCTGCATTTGTCTCTGTGTCATTTTGGAATGCATACAGAAAAAAGAGACAGAAGTCAGAGTTTAAGTGAGTGAAAAGACACACAGCCAAATCATGGACATAATCTCATTTAACAAGTGGAGAGAAGCTTGTTTCCTTTACAAGGGGTGGCGGTGGACTTTTTCACAAACTTAATTACAGTAGTGATTGTGTGTGTGTGTGTGTGTGTGTGTGGTGTGTTGTGTGTGTGTGTTGTGTGTGTGTGTGTGTGTGTGTGTGTGTGGGTGTGTGTGTGTTTGTACTTGACAAGATTTAACCCGCTGAGGTCCTGGAGAGCTGATGGAGAGTTTTAAAGGGATGTAAACAGGATTAGGGACCAACTGGGAGGGATTAGCCCCCCGACTCTTATAGCTGCTCCATTGCAGAAACCAGACACACAATGCCTTTGAACACACACGCACACACACACCACACAACATAACACCAGTGAGTACCTCTCGACAGTGTTTGTCTCCCTTGTCATCTCCTCAACAAGTGTTAACACAAACATGTTTCCTGCAGGGAAGAAGTGTGTGTGTGTGTGTGTGTGTGTGTGTGTGTGTGTGTGTGTGTGTGTGTGGTGTGTGTGTGTGTGTGTGTGGTGTGGTGTGTGGTGTTGTGTGTTGTGTGTGTGTGTGTGTGTGTGTGTGTGGTGTGCATGCACGCGTCAAAGGCATTGTGCGTGCCGGGCAGCCGCTGTTAAGTTTTAATACTAGTGCATGTTGCAGCTCAGAATTTGAGCATTGATATTGTTCTCCCCCCCCTTTTTTTCAGGAGGGCAAATCAACATATCAGTGACTAGCTGGGGGTAAACAATTCATAAAACAAAATGATATAAAAAATAAATTAAAAAAAACTATACAAAAAAGCACCTCACCATTTCAAGGTATTTAATTAAGTGCATCAATAAGGTGGGACATGACGTAATCAACAAAAGACCTATCCAGTGAGGAGACGAACTTCTGATGTGGCAGTGTGGTTTGGTTTGTATTCTTAGTTTAACGTGTGCATGTGTGTGTGAGAGAAATAAACAGAAATAGAGAGAGAGGAATAACGGAGATTTAAGAAATTGCATAGTGGTGAAGTGGATGGAGTTATGCATCAGAATTAAGAGCCCTATGCGTTTGTAACTATAGACTAATTTAGGCGTGTCGTGTGCAATCACCAATCATATTAAGCAGCGGGAAAACAACAGATTCATTGGAAAGTAGACATTTCTTGAAAAATCTTTTTTTAAACAGTGAAAGGGTTTATAATTGTACATTGCCATTACATGTTGATGCTCAGAACTACACAGATCAACAATAGCAATAATTGCACCCAACGTTTTCAATCTACATATTGTTGATAAGTTTATTTACCTTTAGTCAACTTTTAGTCTTCAAAGTTGAATAACTCTAACAAAAATAATCTCAGAAACTCCACATCTTGGGTATCATGTGAGTACACACCCATGCTGCACACACAGGCAAAAAGGGCCTCTTGAATGCGTATTTACCCGAGCGCAACCTCTTCCTTCAACAAGACAAATATTCGGTCCAGAGCCCCCTCTGTGTGTGTGTGTGGTGTGTGTGTGTGTGTGTGTGTGTGTGTGTGTGTGTGTCTGTGTGTGTGTGTGTGTGTTGCGGGGCGGTTTTTCTGTGGGAAGCCAAATGGAGAAGAGTGATAGGCCGACGTACGGCGAGGTTCATCAAAGTCACGGCGCGCGACGGCACTCATTTTTCATTGGCTGAGGGGTCCTGCGCACCTGCAACCTGCAGCAGCCAGCCCACCTGAGAGGGAGGGAGGGAGGGAGGGAATGAGAGAAAGAGACTAAGAAACAGACATGAGGAAGAGCTGCTGGACG
Source organism: Etheostoma spectabile (assembly GCF_008692095.1). Classification (NCBI taxonomy): domain Eukaryota; kingdom Metazoa; phylum Chordata; class Actinopteri; order Perciformes; family Percidae; genus Etheostoma; species Etheostoma spectabile. The sequence continues at coordinate 5,154,335 of NC_045748.1, read as the reverse complement.
AGACCAAGAGCATGAGGGAGGGAGGGAGGGAGACACTAGTGGTTGGGACAGTTTGAACGACAGCGTTCTCCCTTTTACATTTCACACCCGGGCGCTCCTCGCACCGCTGGGGGGAGGAGGGGGGGGAGGAGGTGCGGGTGGTGCGTGTTGTTTTGCTCAAGGGAGAAAGATGGGGACATACATTCTGAAGATGTTATTATTATACGTTTACCTTGTTTTGGGATCAAAGGAAAACTAAAAAAAGTCACACACAAAAACCCACACATAGCAACACAAATAGAGCAGATATCTACATGCATGCGCCAGCAGCCTCACACACATACGAACACATGCAGTCAAACTCTTAATCTACTAAAGTTTCCTTTTGTAACTCAAAAAGTTGTATTTATTTATTTTATGCACAATACATAAGACACACACAAAAGAAACCATAGCATATTAAAGTAGGTCTAATTTAAGAATATATTCTGCCAATCTGGATACTTTTAAGAGTTTAAACCGAGTGGGAATATGGCTCTTAATGTATTTTGGTGTCTTCCAATTTTTGGAGACATAGCCATCACAGTCACAAAGTTAAACATTGTCTAAAAGAATTGCAAGACAATCATTCAGGTTTGTCTGATCGCTTAAAATTTGAATAATACAAGAAGTCATTTCGAGTTGTTTGTGTTGCCCGGAAAAAAATGATGAATTATTTTACAGAATTTTTCTCATGATTTGTATTTGGGGAAAAGTTTTTTTTAAACTAAACTAATGTTGGCTCCTTAGTAATCTGGCTGATTTTTCGACTACTCATTAGCATTCAGACTTTCCTGTTTTATCATACCCTATACAAACGGTGGCCAAAACTACAAAAAGGGATAATTTGTTATTAAATATTCCTTTAATCTCATCTCTGACTGTCACTCCCTCAATAACTCTATATATCCACAAGATACTGTTATTGTTTAGAATATTTAAAATATTTCAGAGGATTGAACCTGTTATTTTTATAAGCTGTGTGTGACAATACACAGCTTCTAAAAAACTGTTGCTCCAAATGCCTTTTTCTTAAAAGTTAAACAGTAAGTTAATAAACACTAACAGTAAATCAGTTGAAGTTTGTGTCTATGTGTGTATGTGTGTCTTTGGTG
>NC_045748.1:5146296-5153192 GCF_008692095.1 Etheostoma spectabile | reverse complement strand
GGTGTCACCTGCAGCAGGTCATCATAACCGTGTGATGTCCATCGCGCCTGTCAACACACGTTTGATTGTACACACACCTCGCCGTTGCCCCCAGCGATAGAAACCCAGTGTCTGTCCGTTATACTACATGGAATACTGGACCCATCACTCAGCCACTGTCACATAAACACACACACACACACACACACACACACACACACTTACAGAGACACACACATATAAAGACACATATAAATGGACACATTGTGACAGAAAAACATACTCACACACACACATGGTCCAGCAGACACGCATATCGCACTCCCTCCCGCCGCTTGGGTTCAAGCATACACACTCTCACTCACTCACAACAGACAGCTTACTCTGGAAATGAAGCTAATCCATCACCTGGAACAAACACACACACACAGCAGGTATCGTCACCTTCACAGCTCACCTGCTATCATTGTGGCATCCATTCCTGCTGGACACTGTAGCTGCTGTAATAAATTCATAAATGTACACACAAAAACACACACACTCACACATATAAAGTATGTGAATTAATGCACAAGCACGAAGTTAACGAGACCAAACAAATGCAAAAGTGTTCTGAAGTTCACATATAGTATGCTTTCATTCTTGCTTTTGTCTTCTTTTCTTACGTCATATGTCCACACTAAAATTGATTGCACACTTTTACTGTACAGTGTTTTACAAAGGCTTTGCAAGTTTTTTTTTCCAAAGCTTCCTGCCTGAGCAGATCCACACTGATGCACACTCTCACAAATATCCTTCATTATAAAAGCATACTATGCAAAATATTACACAAAATCATGAGGGAAATGTTGGTACAAATACTGTGATTAATCTGCTTTACTCCTATTCATGTTGGTTTAAATCGTCTATATATTGTGTATTGGGTTTGGCGACTCCATATAAGAGATCAGGTGCGAGGAGCACCTTTGTAGCTGAGTGGTTACAGTGCCAGCCACACAACTGTAGCGTTACCATTTTGATTCCAGCCCAGGACCTTAGTTATCCCCTTAGTTATCCCCCTTAGGTATCCTGTATCCTCTTCACTGTCAACTGCCCAATAAAGGTGACTATGCCCGAAACTATCTTTTTAAAAAAGAGCAGGTTCAAAGGAAGGAACAAAATGTTATCTGGATTACCAACAAGACATTCCAATGAAAAATGATAATAACATTCACTTCATACCTGTACTATGGCTTCGGGGGCTCCCTGGGCCTGTGCTTGGTAGGCCTATTCAGAAATCCATCCAAAAGTCACATGTAAAAGCCAAAAAAAAAACATGTGGACTCAGACACAGCTTTTACCAACAGACATTAAGGCACGTCCTAGCCAGAAAAGCACTGGTGGAAGACATATTTAGATCCTTTACTTGGGTAAAAATAGTACTAAGCCAGTGGGAAAACATTCAAAACTTTTTTTAAAGGATGGGCTCAGATTTTTTCAAGTCTATCTTAAGAGAACACTCACACATTATATGTACTTTTAAAGAGTTGGGGTTCACCGTAATCATTCATCCTCTCTACTCACCGGCAGTGAAGTAATGCCTTGTGTGACTAAACTTTCAGAAATAGCGGACAAAATCTATAGTGCTCGATCCGTGGAAGGATACTGGTGTTTCATGTAGGTATGTTGCCAGGACAAAAGCCGCCATAAACCCACCCTTTAAGTACATTGCTTTAGTAAATGCAATTTATTTTCCATCACTGAAGCACAGGTGTAATAAATAGTGATTAATAACATCTGTATTTCATTTAGGGGTTTCACAGCCTGTTATTGTGCTCGCTGGGACATCTAAATGGAACAGAAGCCTTGTTAATGTTATTAGTTTCACGTGTTCCATTGATAGCAAAATATCTACTGTAAAAAATGCCTTTTATTCATCCAAATAAAAACTCTTTGACCAAAACACAATTCAAAGCTGTGCCTGATGCAAAACTCAAACCAGTTTTATCCCCCGGTACAACAAGAACATAAAATTCCTCTGAGAATCACTGGTGTGCATGTTTGACAAATGCTGGCCAGCAGCGCTGCGGTCTCATCCAGCAGCTCGCTGAAGGCTACAGCAAGCGTCGTTTGGTTGCTCTCTTGTTACTGGGCTGTAAATCCAGCGGATGGCTCCTGTCTCTGCGTATTGATCCGCTCCGTCACCTTGAACCTCGGTATTGACACATGGGGCGACGCTGAGCGGGGGAAAAGCGGCAATTTACCGACCCTCAATTATGACATTCATAGATGATGTCACAACAGGGCCAGGGGGGGGGGGGGGGGGGTGGCTTGGAGACACACAGTTCGTCAAGGGATTGAATCCATTTGTTTGAGCTTTGTGCACCAAAAACACACAGTCAAACACACAGCACAAAAAAGCTTTCCATCCAAAACAGCCCTTAATGGCATGGCCCTGTGTGCTTGTGTGTGATTTTATGTGCATCTGCACACACACGGAGCAGTTCTATGAGTGTGTGTATGTGTGCGTATCACCTCTGACAGCCGATCTAATGTCTGCTGGCCTCTCGTTCCCCAGACAGATGGTTCACTGGACCATGTCATTAGCAGAATACAGTCGGCCATTTGAATGTCATATTAAATACCAGATATTAATAGTGCGATAACATGAGGCAAAACATTCTCCCTGCTAAAACCTCCGGCTCTGTATCTTTTGTCTAGTAAGGCCAGGTGTAGCAGTAAAGCCATGTAATTACTGTGCAACAGTCAGACACAAACATTTTAAATGTCTTGCTCAAACTTTACAAGTTCAATTTTGTATGTTTGCATATACGTAATAATAACATAGCTACTGAACTGTAGCCTAGAGCACAGTTAGTCCGATTTGTGACCGGGAACATCTCTTTAGGGAAACCTAAAAAAGAAATGCTGTTTATTTCCTCAACACTGATCATGGGAAGTAGCCGTCCTTGACCAATGAGAACCACTGTTGTTCTGATTGTAACAGAGTCTGTGTTTTTTTTTTTTCTGAGAGTGTAGATTTGGGGAAAAGTAATGCTTCTTTTGCAGTTTGGTGCACTATACTTTGTATCTTTTAAAATCAGTCATAATAGCCAATGGTGGCTGTATTCAACCAAAAAGTGGTCACAGCTGTCTAGTGTTTGTTAGATTCTGGCTTCAGCAAAGGGGACAGTGTTTCTCTCCGAAAAAAAGGTTAAGGTTAATATACCAATATTTGGAATATTTTTGACGGAGTTGCATTTCAACTCTGACACTATAACTGACAACCGTACACAAAATACCAACAAAGAGGTTAAGAAAGTGTGGCTTGTGTTGTATGTATATATTGCTAGTCTAATTTAGAGCTGAAACAAGTCGATTTAAATACAATTAATCTGCAATTATGCTCATAATTAATTCATTGTTGAAGATATTTTTAAAGAAAAAAATGCCAAATATTTGCTGGTTCCAGCTTCTTAAATGCTTGAATTGGCTGCTTTTTTTATATAATTGTATAAAGACTATTTTTTGGATTTTGGACTGTTGGATAAACAGAAATTGAGAAATGGGAAATTATGTTTCATAGACCAAATAATTAATTAAATATTATTTATGATAATTGGAAGATTAATAGATTATAAAAATTGTTAGCTGCTGCCATGGTGTAAATTAAAAATATGATTTTCAGAGTTTTTGCTTGCTTTTGACATTGAAATTGCATCACAAATATACTTGTATGTTTTAAGGCTCGTCCACAAATTATGATTTCCAAGCATATGTAAGATTTTAAAGTTGTAAAAACAAAACACAGCACTCTTCCAATATTTCAAAGAGAGCAAATTACTTTGCTTTTAAGGCCATTTCACGTCCTTTAAAATAATTATGATCTTTCAATGACCCACCTTTGGTTCCTGACCTTTGCATGTAGTACACTGCTATATTGCATTACAAATGGATTTTAAATTGAAGCCATATCAGATGTCACATATCTGATTCAGTAAGTAGTGGCCAGGGGCCGCCCAGCCATACGGTGAATACGGTATTCACAATCCAATGATGAGATCATGAAAAACTGTGTCTATTTCTTGTGTGCTTGCCCTCTTAAGACTCACTCCTGCATATACTGACACTCATAAACACTAGTGTACACACACACACACACACACACACACACACAGAAAGAGAGACACACTCCCCAGGGCCTGACTGCTCTCAGTGTTGACCGTTGAGGATGTGGGTCAGAGTGAGAGGGCAAAGAGAGAAAGGCTCTCAACGGCCCACACAGATGGGCCACAGTCTCACAAACACACACACAGATGAACATACGTGCACACACTCTGGGAGGTCAGGGTTCACCTGGAGCAGCTCTGGTCATTGTCCATCCATCAGTTTTATTACAGAGCCATGTCAAAACAGAGAGTGGACGAGAGTTACAAGACAGAAACCAATTGGTAGAAAGAAAAAAAACAGACATGAACGGTAAGATTCTAATAATATTGTATATATATAAAGTAAAGCACTAGTAATGTTAAAATGTGCTTGGTTCGTTCATACTTTTTTGTCTCTGCACAAACTCAGCCGGCCAGCGTGTATTTATGCATGTCTAAGTGAGTTCATACATCATATGTACTTCAGAATGAGGTCTCTGAGTGTGTGTGTCTCTGTGTGTGCATATGTCTGTCCCCCCTTATTTCCCAGAGTTTTTCCCGTGGGAGAATGGCAGCCATTTTGTCCTGTCACTTCCCTGTGCGTTTTTCCCCCTCTTCGCCTGTCCAATAATGACAGTTTAATTTGCCAGCCAATTACACCTGAGCGGTATTTAAATGAGCCAATCAGGACTTCTGACAGGATGACTAGTTGCTCCAGTTAGCACTCAGACGCAGAGGTTGATTTACTCTCCGACTCATTCAGTGATACTGTTTGTTCTGTTGGAGGCTTGAGTACACCAACAGCAACACAATTTAAGAGGCGAATCATCTTTCTTTAAATGAAATGAAAACATATTTTGCGGATTTTGTTCCCAAGTTTGACAGTTCCATCATTAGGATAAACCATAGTAGAAAGGGAAGAAAACCATGCAATAACATAAGAGTGTAACAATGCAAAGAAAACAAATCAAAGCAAAACGAAACAAGATGAGGTGAAACAAAATGAGACAAAAGGAAGAGAGGTTGACGGGGGTCGATCCTAATCCCCTCTTGCCCCGTGTGTAAATAACGTCTAAGCACCTTATCCTGCTCATTTATGTAATGGGGGACTTTACTGAAACACTGTGTACATAAGCTTCTAGGAGCCCTAGATGTATTTGCGCAAGTGTTGTGGTGTGTGTGTGTGTGTGTGTGTGTGTGTGTGTGTGTGTGTGTGTGTGTGTGTGTGTGTGTGTGGTGATTGTGCTCTCTATTTCTAGAGGTGGCCATATTTGTATAACTTTACAGGTATCTCAAAGTAAGTTGTGCAATGTTTTTTTGTAAGTATTCTCGGTATCCAAGTAATGTTTCGTGTGTGTGTGTGTGTGTGTGTGTGTGTGTGTGTGTGTGTGTGTGTGTGTGTCCCTGCACTCCTTGATTAAACAGCCTCTCTAATCTCAGCTGCTTACTGTTTTCCCAAGTTCCCCCCCTCCAATAAGTGTAACTACCTCCTGACCGCACAATAACTGTAACTGTGCTTTTTAATACCGAGTGATGGTAAGTAAAAATAACCTGAGTCTAATATCTTCAGATTAAATACATCTTCACAGACTAGCTTTGCCCGCTGTGCTGCTTAAGCTGCCCCCCCCCCCCCCACACACACACACACACGCACACACACACACACACGCACTATTCAAGCATTGACACCGCCATGCATTCACACACACTGGACACATATACTTATAATCACAGTGGCATAACTATACTTAGAAATATTAAATGTAGAAGGCTTTGCAAATTGCACTCATGACCTGACCTACGAGGCTTTTTGGCACCCTGGAAAAATTACTCTGTTTGATGAATACGTAACTACATCAAATGATCGAATTCTGTTCTATGCAGTGAAACAAGGAAGAACAGCCTGTAATAGTAATGACTCTCTGTAGGTTAAACCTGAAGCAAGGCACTAATGCTGCCAGAGTTACAGATTTAATTGCTATTGGGACCAGGAATTAGTCGTACTCAAGTCTGATAATGTAGCACGCCGATGTTAGTGTTCTTGAGATAAAATGTTAATGATGTTTTGACGATGAGCTGATCGGCATAGTTTATCATACTACTAATTAATAAGATTTAAAGAAAAGGAAAAGAGGGCTAGATAGCAAATGAAACTATAGACGTGGGTAAACAAAAGAAAGCGACTGAGGGGAAATCAGATGGCTCATGGTTTATCTGTTTGTTAATTATTCCTCTAGTTAATCTCCTTCTGTATTTAGATGTTTTGTTAATACTGTTCATCTGAGATGCATGCCAATAAATACTGAAGGGGAAGGATGGAAGAAGAGGGATAAGTTGAGAGAAAATTAACAAGAATAAAAAGTAAAAAGGGAGATAGATAATTAGAGAGAGTGACAGGAGAGAAATGTGATGATTGGAAGAAGGGAAATCAGCTAAGAAGAAAGAGGGAGGAGAATATTTTGGCAGTGGTCCAGTCATCATGCTGAGTAAATAATTGACTTATCAAATGGAGGGTTAAATACTCAACAATACAGTATGCTCAAGTCAGAGAGAAACACAGCGCACACACACAGCATTGTTCCGTCATGACATCTGGACACCTCTGAGTCACAGGCTGTTGCACATAAACACACACACACACACACACACACACACACCTGGAGCAAAGCATGCTGGTCTTTCCCAAGAGCGAGTGGAACCCTGCTGTGCAACTGAGAGCATCCTCCATTTACTCCATTCCACACACACACACACACACACACACACACACACACATATGTACATGTCTAT
>NC_045748.1:5144196-5146286 GCF_008692095.1 Etheostoma spectabile | reverse complement strand
CACACACACACACACACACACACACACACACACATACACACACACACACACGAGAGGAGAGAAGCCAACGAGACTCAACGAGAGGCAGGAGGCCAACGACAGGAACGGAAAGGAAAACAGGAGAAAAGAAGACAGTGGTAGAAAAAAGAAAACGAAATAAGGAAAGAAGAAAAGGTGAGACGAGAAGGGAAAAAAACAAGAAATAGGACACGAAAGGAGAAGACATGAAAACATGACGTTGTAAAAGTGGAAAAAGAAGAGAGAGCATGAGCAAACTAAGAAGAAAGGAGCTGAAAGGAGGAGGCAAGATGAAAGGTACCAAGAAAAGGAGGAAAGAAAGAAAGAAAGGAGAGGTAAGAAGGAGGACAAGAATAAAGGCAAGAAGACAAGGGGAAAGAGTAAAGGAAAAAAGGAAATGAGAGAGGGAGGGAAGAAGGATGAGGAGAGGAGACGATGAAAGGATGAAAGGAAAGTAGACAAGACAAAAGAAAAAAAAGACTAGATGTAAGGAAAGAAAGAGGAGAGGAGAAAAAAAGGAAGGATGAGAGAGGGAGAAAAAAAAGAATAATAAACAAGACAACGGAAAGAAAGAAAAGAATAAAAAAGGACAGAAGCAGAGAGGATAGGGCAGAAGACGTGAAAACAACAGGTGAAAGCGAGAAGGAAGGGAACAGCAAAACAGGCTATAAAAGGTGAGGAAAGAAGAGAGAGAGAGAGGGAGAAAGAGGAAAGGAACATATAGGATAATTCATAAAAGCATAATAGGAAAGGAAAAACTGAGAGAGAAGGAAGAAAATTGAAGAAAACAAAACAAAACGATGAAGAGATAGGAAGGAAAGGAAAGAAGAAGAAGACGAGCCAAGACGCAGGAGGGCATTGAGTGTCTCTTCTTTGTTTGTGCTTCATTTGTGTCGGCAAATTGCAAACAAAACGAGCATCGGTAGCTCAGTTAGTTAGTTAGTTAGCAGGGGAATCAGTGAGTACTTAGGCCCCAATTATCCACTAAATCTGCCTCTCTCTCTAAATGAGATTATTGCCACACAGAAGCTGTGGCTCCCATTGGGTTCCATTAACTTTGATTACTCCTCATTATTTACTTACAGCTCTGCCACTGTTATTGCTTTCACTCTAACACAAACACAGACACACAAACACAGACACACACACACACACACACACACACACACACACACACACACACACACACATACACACACACACCGGGAAGAAGAGAGGAGGGGAACGATGCAAACAGGGAACACACATATAGTAAAAACAACACATTTGTGTATAGACGTAAATGTAGACCTAGACCTCGTGAAAAGCAAAAGGCAATATATGGACACACAAAGAATATAGATGCAGAGAGTGCTGTATGTGTGTGTGTGTGTGTGTGTGTGTGTGTGTGTGTGTGTGTGTGATTGAAAGGAGAGAATAAAAACAAAAGAGGTTACAAACTGAGAAAATGGCTGTTTAAATAGAGAGTTGGAGGGAACATTTCATTTCATTGCACACATGCTGGTAATACTATTTTCAGAGGGATAGCATCAACCGAAGGAAGGGTGAGGGAGCCAAAGAGAAAGAGGGGAAGAAAGCAACAAAGGCGCATTTAAGTCCTCATTTAAAGGAAACACAAGAGAAGTAGATGGGAAACAAGTGGAAAAGAAGAGAAAGAACAAAGCATACAGACATGCAGTGAGATTCCTGATAAAAGAGCATCCTCACAACAACAGCAGCCGTCAATCAAATCTTAACCAACGTCTTAACCACAGGAAATAAGTCATATCAATTTGACAAAATACTTGTATCTCAAAGAAGCTTTTTTCTTAGATTTCAACACCATTTGACAGCCTTCATCTGTGGATGGAGTTCAGTGAGCAAAGTAGTAAGTGGACCTTGAGTCAAGATTATTTTGTCAAACTAATCTTTCCAATGTAAAGACACTCGGTCATATCAAGTTATTTTTGTTGTCAATGATCATATGAGTATTGGATGACACAATTGACAGTGTGGTCCTGTTAAAGGACCGCTCCTCCATCTCCACCTACTGCCTGCACCAACCAAGGACTAAACTGTCTACTATGGGAGAC
>NC_045748.1:5139703-5144185 GCF_008692095.1 Etheostoma spectabile | reverse complement strand
TCCAGGCAGTCGCCCCACGGCTCTGGAACGCCCTCCCAGAGACCCTAAGGGCCCCACAGACTGTGGAGATTTTTAAGAAGGGCCTAAAGACATTCTTATTTCACAAGGCCTTTTAACAGTCATAGTTTTAATTTTAGTCTTATGGTGTTTTATTATTGCTTGTTGATTTTGTTATATTCTGGAAACTGTTTTTAACTCCTTACTACTGTAGCACTTTGAGATTTCATTTGAAATGTAAAGGGCATTATAAATGAAATTTATTATTATTATTATTAAAACCGACGCCGGGTCAGAAAACGCTCATGTTGTGTTGGAAGGAAAAGACAAAGGACAATTTTTGTCAAGTTGGAGGCGGTGTTGGTACTAAGAAGGAAAGATAATTGCATTGAATGCATCTTTATCTTGGATCCGAAATAACAAGATCAGTTTACAAGTTAAGTGTATCATTTGTGCTCCCTTTGGGGAAACCCGGACGGAAAGGGTAATGAAGTTGTACAAAAGAAGTCATTTGTATCATTATCATGATAATTTGATATCTTCCTTTGATTGAAGTTGTTTTACAATTTATTTTGCATTCATACGAGGTTGATGTGGAACAAAAGAAAGTGCTGAATTGATTTGGGAGAGAGACAGAAAGGATCGCAGTCACCCCCTAAGCAAACATTTTTTTTTCTTTTCTTTGTCGAGGAAAGTAACACTCATGTTGTTAAGTACACCCCTCACAACATAAGATCCCCCTCCCCCAAAGCTTTACTGTAGAGAGCAAACAAGTTTGTTTGGTGACTGGAGAACCATTCAGCTGTTGTTTTGGGGCCGTGCCCAGCGCTCTCGGCACACACCACTCAAAATGCCACGCTCTTTGTGCTCTGTGCTGCCATACAGGCCAAATCACCAGGGCACAAGTGTGTGTGTAAATGTATTTTGGAAATGTTTGTGCGTGCGTCTGAAACCTATTACCACATCAGCGTCAAGAGATCACAGCTGTTTTGCCTACAAACCTTCTGACGGCAAAAAAAGAGCAACTACAAAAAGCTATGAGAGTGGAAAAAAAAGAAAAGAGAAAAAGCCGAGGGAGAAAGAACTCAGCTCTGAGGCCTAATTTCACTGACAATGTCTCTCGCCTAATTGCAAATATCCCTCCGTCTCTCTTTCCCTCCCTGTCGTGGCGGCTCTGTGGCGCTCCAAGGTACAAAAGAAGCCGGGTTCTAATTTCATTTTGGTTTGTCTTAGGACAACTCTTAGATGTTTAATTCTATCCCAATTTCATGTAATCAGGCAAAAGACTTCCCCAGAGGGAGGGCAATGCAGGCCAGGGCCAGGCGGGTGCTATTTGCAAATGTAATTGGTCCACCTTTATTCTGCTCCCCCTGATGTTCAAGCTGTCTTTTCCCTTTTCTCTCGTTTATCCTCCATTATCTGCACATCCTTCTTTGCATCTTTTCCAGTAGCCCCACATCCTTTTCTTCCCATCTCCTTCCTTACCTCCTCCCCTGTCCCTTCCGTCCCCTCTAGGCGAAGCCAACGTGGTTGTTATTGTGATTTCATATTTTCTTCTCATCCCTGCCTTTGCAGCCTCTGGACATTGACTACAAAATCCATTATCATTTGTATATTTTAATTATGCAAATGAGGATAGCTCAGCTGGCCTGTTGGAGGCTGCAGGGGAGAACGCAGGAACTCCATGGCGGGTGATTACAATTCATCCGCTCGTCTCGCTTTAATTGTAACAAGCTAATTACCTTGTTTCCATTTAGTTTGAACAATGCTAAAAAGAAAAGGGAACAGTGATAGCTTTGGCTAAGTCACATGGCGACGCTAGCTGACAGGCATGGAGAGGAGAGGGAGGGTGGATGAGGGAGGAGTGAGAAATTAAGGAAGGAAGAAATGGAAGGTAAAATGACGGAAGCAAGATATTTGTTATCCCACAGAAAGACAGGAGATTACAACTATGAAGTCATCACTGCAACCGAACAAGAATGCAAATGGTAAACCTTACAAGGAATGTATTTGAGTGGTCAATGCATTGCCAGGTAATCATTGCGTTTGAGTCTGGTTCGTCTTTTTTGCTGGATAACCCTGTGTTTTTATGGTTGTAGCCCTCTGCGTCGCCTCCCTCACCAGTCTCACTAAAATGAATGAGGCGGCTTTTTACAGGCTTACGCCGGGTCTGAACACAGTCACCTTTGGCCTGCATGAAGTGTTGTCTGATGACAAAAAGAAAAATCTAAATCTTGCTTACATAACTGAGTGGCTGTAAACTATGTGAACACCTTTTATTAAACTAGTGGCTTTATCTGGAAGTTATTTGTGTGTGCGTAAGCATGCTGGTGTTAATGGTGTTTACGTCAATAGATTGACCTCTTGCCCAATGTTGGTGGTTAAGTGCGTTCACATGACTGGACAACAGTTGAAACAAAGAGGGGTTAACCCAAGTGCTGAATTTACAGTGATTGAATGTCTCTCTCTGAGGGCTTTGCGGCTCACAAAATTATTTTTGCATACCCAAAGTACTTACTGTTCTCGAACCCTTTTCGATTACAGCCATACCCCTGGTCTCTATTGAAACTACTGTTTGTAGTTTGCTATTAAAAATCTGAATTAGGCCTAATGATTCTGAACCCCATTTACATGCGTACATTTAACATGTATGTTTGTTTTAATGTTACTGTTGTGTGAGGGCTTAAACTGGTTTACACATACTGAATAAAACAGTGTTTGCACTTTCAAAAGATGTATAGTTTGTCAGTTGAGTTAGGGTCAACTACGTTCTCTCAAATAACGTGACAGCCCCCCCACGACCAATAATTGGTGTACCATGTCAGACGGAGGTTAAAGAAAAAGTGGTTTCTCTTTAGAGACAAAGCCCTGCAGACTCTAGGAAGCAGCTGAACTGAATAAAGTGGAGTTGGAAGTGAAGGAAAAAAGCTGATAATTGTATTCCTTGAAAAAAAGGAAATTGAGGAACAATGTAAAAAAAAAGTTATCCCTTCAAAAAGGAACAATGGCTATTAGCCTGGACTAACACAGGCTTATATTGCGTAAAAAGGCTCATAGTCCGCTTGGATCCCTCTATGTGAGACCCGGTTTGTGTTTCTGCCAGAGGTGTTCTGTCTCATATTCACTCTGTTCAGAGGTTTCTCACTGAAATGAGTCCAGGGCTTCTGGGGATCAAGACCAGGCCTCAGCTGAACAAGATCTCATTATCTCTCCCTCACATAGACCCATGCACACACATACATAGACACACACTGTTCATAGACACACCGGTATGTATTCACACACCCTGGCATGTCACAATGAGGGATCCGCTATGTATGTCACTGTGGACAAGTCACTTCTATGTGAAGTATATCACAGATTCAAAAGAGAGGATTTGTTTTGCTACGAGAGCTCAAAAGGCCAAACGTGTTATGTTACTGCTTCTCACCCACACACGCACACACAAACACACACAAACACACACACACACACACACACATCAATACACACAAAGTCTGATGTACTCATACCGTGGAAACACATCGGCAGTCATTCCTCCCACCTTCATGAACACATTGCTTACACACTCATGAACACACAAATTACACACTCACCCCTTCCACTCTACACATAGTCAACTATACACGCACGCACGCACACACGCACAGACAGACAGAAACACACAGCCACACATCAATTCACACACAGTCAAATATTTACCATCTCTCCTGTCTCCACCAGGCAGTGCAGCGTGCTTCCTGTTGCCAGCTCCCACCTTCTCGATGCCCACCTACTTTGCAGTGCCATCAGGGAGAGACTTGAAAGGTATTTGAAACTGTCTTCCTTAATCATTTCCCGGATCCCGCAGGACAATGCTGTGTGACGTGATAGAGGAAGGACTGAGGGGGGAGGGAGGGAAATAGGAGGAGGAACAGGGGGAAGAGAAAGCGATGTCACACATCAGTCATGTCCTCTCCAAGGGTTCAGGAAGAACGCCCAGTGACACAGATTGAAGGAGTAAACGACTAGAAACCAAATTGTTTTGCAGGTTTTCTTTAAGGTTGCAGTAAAATAAATGTTTTAATAACGGAGTGGCAGGAAGTAATCAAATTCATCATGAAATGCATTACAAGAACATATTTTTTGTAACTAATCTTTTTGCATTGAGATCAAAACTGGGTCATGGGCCTCTTTCTGCCACCACCTCCATCCCCTCACCACCTGTGACATAACTAGTTTTATTTTGTATTGGCATTACATCTCATGGTGAGAGGCTGGATTTACTCCCGAGGTTGCATACAGTCACCCATGCTTTTGCTTCTTATCCTATACTATACCCCTTGCTCTTTATTTTTCTACAGGCATATTTTAACCAGACATTCAAATTACTCAAATTAAATGTATCCTCATTCTGCGAGCCAGTGACGATACACTTGTATTATTTAGGGTTGAAAATCAGAGATGGCAAAAGTACTTACTTCCCGTACTCAAGTAGAAGTACAG
>NC_045748.1:5121602-5139693 GCF_008692095.1 Etheostoma spectabile | reverse complement strand
TAAAAAATACTCTGGTAAAAGTAGAAGAACTGATTTAACTTCTTTACTCAAGTAAATGTAACAAAGTACAGACTTTTGCAAATTTACTCAAAGTATAAAAGTAAAAGTAGCCTCGCAAATGACAAAGTTAGTGAGGACTAGATTAGAAGTGGATTTAAAGCTGATTCTGGTTTCCAACTTTGGCCCAGGTGTGTCTGTTAAAACACGGACGGAGACAACCTCTCTCTGTTGATGCTTTATTACAACCAAGCATCAGTATAAACATGGGCGTGGGGAGCTCTGCTACGGCTGTGTGTGAGGTAATAAAAGAAATAAATAACATTGTAAAGGCTACCATACACAATGCATAGGATTTATATACGCTAGTAAATAATAACAATAAACCCATTAATTACATCCTCTTAATGCAGTGTAACTGTAGCAAGCAATTGATGTGCCTAAAATACAAACGTGAGCGACGGCGTTTAACAATCACATTTATATTGAATCACCAGCCAGGTGCAACCCAGCTAACAGGTGAAGAACAACAAAATCACTAGCTAACTTTAAATTTGCCAGAACTACAGACCAATAAAACAACAGCCTTAAATGAATTGACAACATAAGAAATACGACTTACAGTTCCACAGGACGCACACATACAATCTCAGCTGATTCTCCTCCGGACAGCTAGTCTCTTTCTCTCACTTCTTTCTCTGTGTGGCGTGCACGCCCACTCGCGGTGTGAGGCGCGTGTCTGCGCTATTCTCCGACATGCACTCACAGTCACACCCGATAGACGACCTTTTGTACCAAACTAAAGTAACGAGACAATTTTGTAAAATGTAAGGAGCAGAAAGCACCAAAATTTGTGTTAAAATGTAAGGAGTAAAAGTAAAAAGTTGCCAAAAAAGTAAATAGTAAAGTAAAGTAAAAATATCTGAAAAATCTACTTGAGTACAGTTACTTCCCATCTCTGTTGAAAATACCGTATCCTGGAAATTTTTGTGGCCTGGAAACGATGTTGTCAGGGGCAACAGCTCTTGTTTGGGGTCCCAAGTGGGTGCCAGGTAAGTGGCTAGACTAAACGATTCACCTTTATGGAGCAGAGACTTTATGAAAGAGCATCCTCGTCCAAACTAGAATGTTTTGTGGGCTCGCCACCTATGGTGTTTGGTGTCAGAGTCTTGTCCATAGCCAAATGGGTGGCAAGGGACATGGAGGGCTGAGCCCCTGTTTTAAAAATGTGTCCTGGCATGTGAAATGGCAACTCCCTGGCAAAGAGCTGGAGCTAATGAGATAGAGCAGTTCTATAGCTTGGTATAGTTGAGCTCATCTTTCTGCAGTGCACTGCCTCTGGAACTAAACTTCTGACTAGGGAGTGACCTAGGCAGTGGGCGGTAGGCTGGGTTGAGATCTGGAATGGCATTGAAGGTTATTGAATAAGTCCAGTTTTGGTGTGGGTGGATGTTGGGTCATGGCAAAGTTGCCCCTCCAAGGACAAAATCAGAAACAATGTTTACTGCTGATGTAGTTTTATAGTAAAGGTGCCCTGCCTTGCCTAAGATAAAGCACACATAACTAACATGCCCCTTACAGCAAAAGAGATTATTCCATTTTCTTGAAATATATTATTACACTAAGCTTCAGGGGGTAACAAGCAGTGTTGCTACTGAGTGAGACATCTGTTTAAACTAGTAACTTGATTGATAATAAAATTAGATGCAGCAGGACATTTTTGATTCAGCTCAGCTGGTGATTGCTTGATAAGTTTGATAAGTTCACTCGCGGTGATTAATTAGCAAATGTCAGGAAATGGAGTTGGGAAAATGATTAGAGACAAACCGCCCAAGCAGTCAAAATCTGGTTCTGATTGGTGAGAATATAACTCACCTCTGCACTACAGGTCAGACACCAGGCGGATGTCAGTTTGATAATCACCAGTTGGGGATTGTGTCTAGTTGAAGTTTTTTTTATTTATTTAACCTTTATTTATCCAGGTAAACTGTTTGAGAACCAATTCTCATTTACAAACATGACCTGGCCAAGAGGCTACAGAAATAAATAGGAACATACTGTACAACTTTACATAGTCAAACACATGACACAAGTTAGTTTAGAGTCCCTTGGTATTGACCAGCTGGACTTTATCATTAATGACTCACCACGTTTACTAACCAATTGACACTCTTCCTCCTAGTGTACTGGGAATGTTGGGCAGCTGATGCTGAAGAGGTTTTTGAATCAGACTCAGCACTTCCAAGTCTGAGGCCTTGGTACTCTATTGGTACTTGGGAATGAGTTCAAGTATCTTGGGGTCTCGTTCACTAATGAGGATGAGACCGACAGGTGGATCAATGCTCGTTTCCAGACTCGTGTCTGGTGAAGATGGAGCTGAGCCTCACAAATACCTTTTCTCTCAATACGCCTTACTATGTCTCTGTCCATGGTGCTGAAGTACAAAAACCAAAGCCTTGCCAGAACAATTCATTTATGTTTTGTACTTTTTAAAATTGAACACCAGTGACCCAGTGATTGTAGTAGTTAAACTGCTGTACTCCCTGCTTTGAACATTAAGAATAACATTTAATTAAATAATATACAAATAGAATGTTAAAATACAAAGGGAAAATGATACATTGTTTTTGTGAAAAACTGCAGTCATAGGATTTTAGTACTTGAACAGGTTTTGAATCCTAATCATGGAAACCTATGTCACACAACAATAAGACCATACTGAGGTCTGATAACTCCTGTCTACTTACATTCTTAAGATGTGGAGACACGTTATTGTAGACATTTATGCATTCTTGCATGTTAATAAGAATTGCACATCTCCAGTTCTTGCTGTCCGAATTATCCATACTTTTTTTACTTTAACATTAAAAATCAAACACCATGGAACTCAGTTACTAAACCACTTATTGTATTAATGTATTAAACTGATTTGCAAATGGCATTCCATCACAAGCAAGAGAAAGGTTTCTTTAGAAGAATAAGGTATATATTTTTCTGATTCACCTAGAGGAGGGACAACCATACCATATTCTTTTAATTTGTTTCTTGCACTACTTTCTACTAGAATTCATTTATGAAATAATTCATTCAACCAAGACTCAAATTGCAAAAGAAAGTGTTCGCCAGAATGGAAAACATCTTACACTGAGATTATGTGTTAATCTTACAAAGTAAAGGAAACTTTAACCTCAACCCTTTGCATAGAAATCCGCTGCAGGCAAAACCCCTGAGCCTATTTTACGTCAATATGCAGATGTCACGCTGTATGTTAAAGCTGCGGTAAATACCAGAAAGTCTTAATTCACAGAAACAGAAAGAGAGTGATTTGATATCTGCAGTAAATATGCAGTGATCACAGCTCAAAAAGTACAACAGCTAAGTTACTTGATGCCTATTTGACCTATATGAATGGTATTATTGTAATATGCCATGTGTCTCCATTTACCTCTTCTCTCGCTGAAAACCTTGTAACTCCAACAAATACATTTTTCATATATTATCACATGTAGACATAAGATAGACTTGAATAACACATGACCTTTTAGGTTTTAAGCAGTTTGTGGCTAATGCTGCGCATGTTTCTTAGTCACAAATAAGCTGTCTTTATGTAACTCTGACATTTAATGTTGACAATGTCCATATGTTTGTAGCCATATGTCATCTAAATTAATGTGTGTATGAATGTGTGTGTGCGTGTGTGTGTGTGTGTTTTTTCTATTCTGTGTGTGTGTGTGTGTGTTGGTTGGTGGATGTCTTGACCTTGGATGCGCGGATCACACACCCTCCAGCTCTAAACAAAGCTAGTAGATTCCTAAATCTAGGGGTACTTAGATGGCTAAAAAAGTATAACCATAAGAAAATACTCACATTACTGTAACAGGTTACTAAATAATGCTTCTGCCCAACACTGCCAATATGAGGGCAAACCTATTTTTTGTTGTGTGTGTGTGTGTGTGTGTGTGTGTGTGTGTGTGTGTGTGTGTGTGTGTGTGTGTGTGTGTGTGTGTGTGTGTGTGTGTGTGTGTGTGTGTGTGTGTGTGTGTGTGTGTGTGAAATCTATTACTGCATCAGTTAATGAGGCAATATTTCACTCTTATATGTATATATTGATCAACTAATAATCTGGAATAATTTCTCTGTCATTTGATGTACAGTACGCACGCAAGAATATAGGTGTAAATGTTAAATAAAGCTCAGCTATTTTTAGAGGATGTGTGGCCTTTGGCTAAGGATGAACTATATATTTCATATACATCAGAGGCTTATAAAACTTTGATCTGCATCAGCCAAATGTGACTAATCCCACATATCTAGAATGAAGGATTCAAAGCCTGGCATTCTGACATCCCACCTAAACGTTTGTGTTCACAAGGAATCTTTCATTATAAAATTACTTATTTTAATTACTTATGATTGCAATATTTACAATGGAATCTTTATGCTGTCCAGTTAGTTAAGTTGTTAAAAACTCTGTATAAGTGTACCAAAAGAAGGACTTGTCTTTAAATCACAGTGGTAAAGCCAGAAGGCTCTTCTCATCCACGTTTCTTACTTATACTTACGAAAGTAATGCACAATTTAATTTGTATATAACTCATATAATCATGAGACAGGCATGCAGGGCTGCCTCTAAGGAGGAAGTCAGGTGACGTAGTACAAAGAGCAACAATGTTTGCGTAGGGAGGAACAAACAGGACTATTGCCCGGTAGATTGCTGTCCGTGTCCTGTGTGAAAGTGAACATTGACTTATTTTAAGAGACATTTGTTATGTAGCTTACGTACTTACCGCCACGTATGTAACAAATGTACATGAAAAAAAAAACATGACCCAAACCACAATTTTTTCCTAAACCTAACCAAGTAGTTTTGTTACCTGAACAGGAGTTGCATGGCAGGGGCTCGCCGTGGCGCACTGATCACTCGTTGTGCTGGACAATTGTAGGAAAAAGCACAAAACCATGTGCACACTTTTTCTTAGGATATCAGGAGAACCGTTGTACGTTGAAGCCAGTAACACACCAATAAATGTGTCTGCCTGTCTGTTAACTGTCTATTTAAGATTTTTTTTTTCGGTATGCTGTTAATTGATCTCTTGTACCAACGTCTGCTTAACTAGACCACTTTTTTTCTACAGTTTCTTATTCAGAACAGCACTGCAATGAAAGACTCCATCAGTATCCTTTGTTTTTCAAATACAACTCAGAGGTTTATTATGCTACCACTGTGAGCCTAATGCCAGGATGAAACTAAGCATAATCGTTATACTAGCATACTAGAAATGCAAGGTAAGAGCCTTTGGTTCCTGTAGAAATCACTTATCAGTGGAAAAGATTTGTTGAAACAACCTGCCGTGCTGTTAAAGTACTGGAGTGTTTACACAGAATTCTCTTGCATAAGAACATACACATTAGAGGAAAAAGAGGGTTTTTAAAATTCTCTTTAATTTTCTGCTACTTCCGTTTTCAGCTTCAAATCTGCTAGCATACATTACCAAATGCCTAAGAAGGCCAGCAGACAACACATTTAAAGATCTACTTTTGCTTAAAGCTCTTGTTGGTGGCCTCTGGATTTCAAATACAACTCAGAGGTTTACCAGCAGGTTGGGATCAGAGAGAGTGATGTGAAAAAGGAGGGAAAGAGAGAGAGAGAGAATTAAACATTAGTGTTCATTTAGAGAGATACTCAGAGGATCATCTTAAAACTGTGTCTGAAAAATAACCATTTTAAATCGCCTAAAGATTATTTTTCACCATATGACCTTGCATTTCTCTCCTCTACTCATGTTTGAGTATGTGGCATGTATGTATGTGCAAGCAAACATCTATAGTATTTACACAAACATATACTATATGGCCAAAAATATGTGAATACCCATATGTGATAGTTTAACGTATCATTCCAATTCCACGGGTGCCATTAACCTCCTTCTTTCTGGGGAGGCTTTCTACCATATTTTGTAACTTGGCTGCTGGGATTTGCTCCCATTTATCTTTAAGAGCATTAGCGACATCAGCCACTAATTTTGGAGATGTTGTAGAGGACTCGATCAAAGGTTTTGTAGTTTTCTCTCCATTTGTAAGCAATTCAGGTTTGTAACATGTAATCTAGTTTAGATGGGATGAAATCAAATTGAGTAATCTTATCCATCTCCAAACTGAATGAGCCCCAGGACAAAAGCTTGGGGAACACCAAAACAGAGTATCAGATTAGGAGGCATAGTTTACACCAGCAACTGATACACTTTCAGAGAGAAGAACTTCTCCAGAGATACCCTTGCCCCAGAGATACCCTCCAACTGCTAGTCATCATTATGCACTAAGATGTCTTTGGAGACTGATCAGTTTCAGTGGATTGCAATCAGAAACTTTAAGATTTTTGCTAATTAACACAACTTGAATTTTTGGGCCAAAGTGGTTGAATAATACCTTGTTTGAAATAAGCAGGGACATGACCAGGTTGTTGATGATAGAGAGCACATGATGACAAAAAAGGTAACAGCCACCAAGCAAAAGTACACGGAAATACACAGCTGTCCACATACTTCTGGCCATATAGTGTGTACAGTGTCCTATGCTAACCAATACCACTTTTTATGTAAATGTCTGTATTTAAGTGTTACACTTCCTGTTCCCAGCACCCAGAGCACTCATGTTTCTAAGGATCTACATTAACGTTGTCATGATTAAACTTCTGGGCCAATCAGAATGGCAGAAGGCCTGAGATTACCGCCGCAACATCTGGACTATGCTAATGGATCTCATATGTTTTTAATGTTCAGATTTGGAAGTCAACATGCTGCTCTTAATTTTTTTGCACAGAGGAAGAGAGGGTGAGTGAGAGTGGCAAGGGGGGAGGGCGGCAGTTGATAACACTCTTTTGAAATAAGTAAATCTTAAATGATGACAAGAGACCCACCCAAAGTGTTGAGTGTCCCTGAGCACTTAAGGAGACCCAAATAGCCCCATCTGTCAATTTTACATTCTGTGATTCTTAGCACACAGAGCCCCTGTAAGTGTAATATGCAGTGGGGATTTAACAAAAAACAAATACACACTCCAAATGCACAAAAATATTTATGCTCTCAGCTATATTTAATCCATGTTTTAGAGTGAAATTCAGGGCAGCAGGGCCATTTCAGGATAACTGGAAGAAAAATTAACATGTTGCCGTTTTTTCTCTGTGGTGCACAGAAATATCAGTTCTTTCCAACAATCCATTCAGATGCAATGATCAGGAAATGATCCTGTACTGGTAATGGTTTGAACATGAGAAACTTTGGCTGTCTTTGTTTCTCCAGATCAGTGTGAGATTTTTGTTCAATTCAAAAGAGGATAATACATGTTTAATTGCAGTTGCAATCATTATTTAGAGTTTAATCTGTCTACACTTTGACCTTTGTTTGCTTCTCCACATCTGATGTAAACAGTTCTTGGTTCTAGACCAGCAAACTGTTGGTTGCGCTCTGGAACCAGTTTTCCTGGCTGAGAGAGTATTTTGGCTTTCATAATGCAAAGAACTGGTTTGGGATATTCCGACTCAGAACCGGCTGTGGAACTGCCTTGGTGGAAAAGTTGTAGGCCTTAGAGAGATTCACCATTTTTCAGCCAATGTCAGAGATTGACCTGTTGTTCAGTAGTACGCTTTACAGAGTGCTGTTGTTTCAGTATATTCAGACAACAAGCAGCAATTATGTCTCAGTCAAGTTTTTTACAGTGGACTTAGACTTTTCAGTCTCTCTGGCATTTTGTAAAGAATAAGAGTCTACACCAATGCTAGTGGCTCTGTTAGGCTGTACTTAGACACGCTGTGCATTGAGCTACATGCTAACATTAGCATTTTAACATGCTTATAGTGACAGTGCTAACGAGCAGATGTGTATTAGATTAAATTTAGCAGGTTCACCATCTTTTAAGGCTTATTAAGGCTGATGGTAATATATGTAGTTTGGTTTACTGGACAGTTGAAACATCAATATCGGTAACAAAGTTCATGGCTATCCCATCCAATAGTGTTACTCATTGTGCCAATCAATCTGATAGATGCCAAGCTGCTTCATGGAATAAGCGAAGACTTTAAGGAAAAGTCAGAGAATTAGCAAAGTTGTTAGGATTTATCCTCTGGCGAGCATGAATATTTAAACAAAATGTCATAACAATCCATCCAACACCAATTAACTAACAGACCGATATTGCCAAAGCCAGGGCCAAGGCACTATATGTTGTACAGGTTGTGATTTATGATTGTGGGCTATATGGATAAATTCATTTGACATTAGGTCATTAGTCAGAGTGTCATATATTGTGATTGTTTGTGTCAACTTGTAGAAACTATTTGGCAAGACGTCTTACAGTGGAATGTAGCTGGTGCTTTGACTACTCAAACTCCAAATTGTAATTCAACACCAACGTGACACAGCTTTACAACTAAATCCATTCCGGTATATGGTTATGCATAAAAATATTTAAATGCCCTGATTACCACTCTCAAATGTAATCAAAGTCAAGAATTAGTCATGCTATTATATAACGCTAATGAACTATGTATGAATGAACCTCAGTAGGTGTCCAATGTTGATATTAAAACGTTTTCTTTTCTCCTTTAGTTATAACATCTGTCATTGGGGTTTGAAAAATAGATAACATTAATGTTAAGAGAAAAACAATCCATCAAAAAGAGACAGAAAAACATCCTGTGTATGTATTAAAAAGGCATGGTGTGTTTGTGTATGTACTTATATGTGTGTTTATTGCAGATGTGACTCAAGCTTGTTTGGATATCCCCATCAAAAACAATAAAGACTCACATTTCCGTCCTCATAGCGCTGTCAGATCAGTGTCACACATCCCATATGTCTCTATCAGCCCTGCTGCTAATCCCTTAGTTCACACACTGTGGTAGAGGTGTTTACGCATTGGTGGATCAGCAGTAATTTAGCGAGAGATCAGGCAGAACAATGATAACAATAATAATGATAAACGCTGTTTTGATGCTGAGTTTTAATGTGGGGGATTAGCATATCAAAAACAATACAGATGTAAAATCCACCCATATGTGGTGTGTATGATCCTGTTTTGGAAGTGCAAAAGTTGTGTCAAAGAAAAAAGGTATGTTTTGATTGTGTTAGTTCAATGGAAAAAAAATGATATTAAGAAATGTAAAAGGACATTTTTTCAACATTTAAAGTCTGTATAAACTGTCTAAAATATGTCCATTATCACATCGTGCCATACAATATAGCAAACTAATTAGAAAGTAACAAATAGTAATCCAAATATTTAATTACTGAGATTGAGCGTTCCTTTGGTCACATTATTTATATATATATACATTCTGTATTTCTTATCTGAAAAAAACTGTGTTTTAATCTCCAGCGGCGTGTGTGTGTGTGTGTGTGTGTGTGTGTGTGTTTCATTGTGTTTGCCTCTTGTGTGCACCTGTGTCCTGCATATGTGATTCATTCAACTTAAGCCACACACACACACACACACACACACACACACACACACACGCGCGCGCAGGCACGCACCCACACACACACACGCACACGCACACACACCTAGTTGTCTCAAAGAAAAGAAGAAAAAAAGACTGCTAATATGTATTGTTATTTAAATACCAGCACAGATAGGCAGCTGAACAATAATTATTTTCTGGAACAATAATTATTACCATTTAATTCTGTTGTTTACCATTTTGCCCAGTGGCCCCTCTTTGAAAGCCAGCCTCTATCTGTAATGGCGAGCCCTTGAGCAGAATTGCATTTAACACAAATATCAAATAATTAAAAATCAAATAATTGAAAAATAAAAGTGCTCTTTTTTTTTTGTTTGAACATTAATTGCCAGTGAAACGTGTGAGATGGGCCTTTCTCAGGAGACTGCTATTCAACGGTCTGGTGTCACACTTCATATGTTTCCATATTTTGTTTCTTAATTCATGTTTTGCAACGTCATGGAGTGAGCATGGAGTGATTATTGGAGTTATTTTCTCCGAGCAGAAGCATATTTATGTTTCCTTCATTTTAACGTTGATGATTATATGTCAAAAATATGTGGCCAAACAGAAGAAGTTACACGTACAGTTGTTGACCCTATGAATTAGATTTTTCTCTGTCTATTTTTTTCAACACCACATAAACAATACATATAGATCAACTGTATAATCTGGCAGATATCTAAAATAGTGTGCTGTATGTTTGTAGGGATTACAAGCCGGATCACAGGATTACACAATTAAAGCTTGTCTGGTTCGGGGGGGCACACTGATGTGATACTGTGATGACACAAACACCACGTACGCACACAGAAATACACACACACACATATAAATGCTGGAACTCGAGCATTTTCTTTTGACATAGTGAAAGAAAACATGCTGATCTAGTAATACATGGACACAGACAGATACACTGCCACTCATCTTTTTTATCTTTCAACCATTATTTTAAAATGATTGATGTTTACTTCTTCAAACTCACAGGCCGTAGATATGTGCTTGTTGTTTTTGGTAATATCAGGAGTTTGCAAGCGACAAAATGACCCCACAGTGGGCTTCAACGTCTCACAGTGCACAGACCTCCAGTCACAACCTTTCGAAATCTACCTCTACATTTTCTCTCCATTCCATAACTTTAAACCAGATGAAAACTCTGCTTTAACTATCCCATTTTGAATGACCAATGTGTAAAGGAACAGCATTAAACAACCATCATAATGGTACTGAAAAGTCATGGTGCATTTGTAAACATGTATTTGTAGGGTGAAGAAGTTTACATCTTAACAGGACATCTGAAAACAGACAGATGTGAGATAATATAATATATATTTTCAGGGAAGAGTTTCCAGTTTTCAGTTACTGTATCAACCCGGGGATCTATAACCACAGGATTGGACAGCAGCAGTGCACTAATGGGATGAGCTCATGTTTTAACTAATCGTCACAGGGACGATTACAGAGGTTTTTACACGTCCAAATTTGCGGACAAACACATGCTAATTGATATCAAAGTTGACGAGGTCGATGGCTCTCTTCCTCCTCGCTCTTTCACTTCTGTTGTTTGATTTTCGGTGGAAAATCAACTCACTCCCTTTTATTCACAACCTCTCTGCATTACTGTCTATGTTGCCTGGTGATTAAGCAGTAGATTAACCTGCTGTCCTCATTAATAATAGACGAATAGAAAAAGCCCTGGTTGTTCCGCTTCCTGTCTGCAGCACTAATAGAGCCCTTAACGTTTACATTAACATAGCTCTTGTTTACTCGGGCAGATAGACTGACAAGTCAGAAACAGCGAAAAGCGGAAAGCCAAGACATATAAATGCATCACATGTGTAGTGTAATGCACATGGACTAACTCGCGTGGTTGAAGTCCTGTTTGAAAATAAACTTTGACAGTGAGTTTTTGTTCTTTTTTTACTGAACAGAACTACGTAACGTTCTGCGTCACATCTGTAACCGGAAGCAAAGATACTTAAGAAATGTCCATGATTTTAACCCAAACCACACTGTGTTTAACTATGTTATTTTTGTGCCTGAACCTAACTTTGACATCAATAACTTGTTTAAAACCATGAGCGTTACCTTCTGTGGTTAAGATATGAGGATGGAAAATGCTCCTGTGGGTTGTATTTCCTGCGACCATAGGGTCGCTAAAGTTAGAGGGTAGGAATTAACAACCTGTATTGTTGTTTGGTTTGGAGGACTTGTTGGTGTTAGAGTTTTTCCTCGCCACTGTCGCACTGTTTCTTGCTCTGTAGGAAACTACTAGAACTGTTGTGTCCTTTTAAATTCTGGATTGTGGTCTAGACCTGCTATATCTGTAAAGTGTATCGAGATAACGCTTGTTATGATTTGATACTATAAATAAAATTGAATTGAAATTGAATTAGTGATTGTTCTTCTGGAAATTCATCCACACCAAACTCTGTCATGTTAAAACAGTAGAGGACCAAAGCTCAGAGTGCACTTAAATAACATTAGATGCTGCAGCAGTAATATTTTTCCTAATTGAAACAATGGGGCGTAATGAAAAGCACCTCCACACCAAAAGCACGTTTATGTGAACACAGGGTGTGTACATACTCTGAATGAATTGCACATTGGTCAGATTCATGCTTCTTTTCTTCATTTGCTAAGGCCGAAACTGAGGTTGCAAGTTCAATCCCGGCCGCAGCCAGAACGTGTGCTGCTGATGTACCCTTGAGCAAAACTCAACCCCTATCTTTCGGTTGCTGCACTTGAGTGCCAACAAAATGTAAATGTGCAAACACAAGAATAACATAATTGCTTTCATGCCATTAATCATGCCTTTTCTTCTTAAATGTGGTAATATTATTCAGGAATTGAGCTCCTTACATATGTGTAAAAGGTTAATAACAGTGAGTAACGGAAGTTTTTGTTGCAAAACAAGCTTCCACACAAACACACGCACACACATACAAAGTGAGAAAATACTGAGTACAGGCCTTATGGGACGACATTTGTGGTAATTCATTCAGAATCCATTTTAATGCATTGTACAGGCCTAAGTGCCAATCTTCCTTTTTGGTGAGTTTCCATGATTTTATGTCCCATATAAAAAGATGCAGTTTGCTCCACAATGGCCTATTTAAGTTACATTACTGCCGAATATTCCCCAGTAAAGAAAATTAAGCCGTGATACTGTGAGATCATCTCCGTTAGTCTTCTCCCGCCGAGATGTGTCGCTTTGACACCCCGCAGAGAACTGAATGATTCTCTTGGACGAGAGATAATAGTCTCATACAGTGTGTTGCATGCCTATGATCTCTGTCTCTTTTCCTCCCTTTATCAAACCTGATAAAAAGAAATAGTGTTTTATAATGCTGTTAAGCATAATTAGGCGTACAAGGGTTGACAGAAGAAACAAGATGGTTGTACAGTAACTTTTTCCAAGTGTGTGGCACATACACAATCATAAAGCAGTTGATGTAGTGTAAACGTTTTTAAGGGTTTTCATAGATTTCCCGGCTAAGAGTGAAGTCAGAGCTTTCCCACAAGCACTCGAACATAGTAGCAAGAAAGTGTTGAAAATGCTCTTGACTCTCTAGTCCATTAGAGATGATAATGAATCTTTGACCACAAAATAAAGCCAGCCAATTAGTCACTGGAACGGGGTTGCCATGGCAATCAACTTTTAAAGCCGGTATCAGTAATGCTTTTGTAGTTAAATTGTTTATCTGTGATATTAATTGGGAAACGGGTGTGTGGGACAGCTTGCTGGTGCCGGTATATAAGACAAATATCTTTAATGCATTTAGCAAAATTGGATAAACAAGCTTCACATTATGCCAATATACTCACACATCAAAATGAAGCAAATTAATGCAGTAGCTATATAAAAAAGCATAAATACACAGCCTTTACTTCTACTCACTTTTGTAGGACATGCTTTAACAAACGTGTTTGTGAACACAATTATACTTTGCTTTCTTATATTACATTAAAACATTTAAAAAAAACTTAATTATGTTGAATGTTTGCATAGCTCAAATAACTTGCATGTTGTTTGCTATCCTCACACACACACACACACGCACACACACACACACACGCACACACACACTGCACCCGGCCCCCTCTGACCTTGTAGGCACTCTGCTTGCCTTTAAAGCGCGCCGTAGCGCCCAGCAGTCTGTCTGCTCTGGAGCTAATTGGCTTCAGCTCAGTGTTCACTGTTAACGTCTCATTCCTCATTCCACTTAGAATAACTTCCACAAGTTTGCTTGTGTTCAGGGGTCATTAAAAGTCAAGCAAGCCTTTAATTACAAAAGCGGATCGTTCAGTA
Source organism: Etheostoma spectabile (assembly GCF_008692095.1). Lineage (NCBI taxonomy): Eukaryota > Metazoa > Chordata > Actinopteri > Perciformes > Percidae > Etheostoma > Etheostoma spectabile. The sequence goes on along the minus strand of NC_045748.1, from coordinate 5,125,891 downwards.
AGTAAAGTTGCATCTCCCAGCAGCTCTCAATGTACGGATATATCCTTACTCAGTCCTATACAAACTCACCCAGGAAATTAAAACCACAATGATCCCATGGTGAACGGGTAAAGGGTCCAAATGTCACAGCAACATCAAAGCGATTATGGGAAACATAAAGTGATACAATGGGATGTTAAAACAATACTGTAAAAACATAATATTGATTGTGTATTATAGGAATGTCAAAGGACCGTAGGAGATAAAACTACCACAGAGTACCAGGTCCCTATGCACTCACTAAATGTATGATATTTGCACTTTAACTTCCTTGAGCTGTATTATATGGTTATACTGATTGATTTTTTTTTAACTTTGACCCTTCTGATTGCATCTGTGTATCTTAGGGTGAAATCAGTGGTGTAGTCAAATGTATTAGTGGGTATGCTGTGGCCAGAATGTGCCTTTTGGGGGGGGGCATATCATAGTGGGGGGTCTGGGTGTCCTCCCCCAGGAAAGTTTTTAGCATCAACAACTTAATTTTCTATTTTCTGATACACTTTTACGCACCAATTTACAGTGATAATACCTTTATTTAGCCTATGTGAAGAAGATAAACACAGATGATAATTCAAAATATGTCAAAAATATAATGGAAAGTATGTTGTTGTGGGTCATTCGGCATTTTTAAGTGGGTGCTGTATATGGAAATCCTGGAGGTTTCTAAGTGGGGATACTACGTACAGTATACCTGCGTATCACATAGCCACTGGGTGAAATGCTGACTACTCAAATATTATGACCATTATATTAATCAACATGAAGATTTATATGTCTACATGAGCAAACATAATAATGTTTATTATGGAGTATATTTTACTGGTCTGCTCTGTTTTACACTGTGTGCAGAGACACAGATTACCAGTTGCTGTCTCAAAGGAAGATTTGTCTTTATTAAAGTGGAGTCAATTTAATTAAATTGAGGAAGATGTTTTTTGTTTTTTTCAAAACACCGCAACAAGGATGTTTTGTTGCAGACAGGCGTCGATACCCAACGCCAAACATCTCTGAAGTTACAGATCTGGTTGTTGAGTTGTTAAGATACTCTCACGTTAACTTGCAATCAGTCTGTACATGGCTGGTCAATGATGCAGTATCATGATAGGGTTTCTGTAATATTCCTATAGTGACTTACAGTTAACTTCTCTGTCATCCATTACATTTCTTTTATATTACTGTGGTAATTTTGTGTCTTTGTAAACTGATAAACGTCTTCAGTTTTTACTTATTCTGTCTTGTATGGTGTGATTATGCAACAGCTACGCACCATTGTTTTCATAGTTGGATAGGAAACAGCAACACTCACACCCCTGCATTAACAGCTCACACCAAACTAAAATCTGCTGTCTGGATTGGAAAGTCATTAGAGGGATTAAAAAAACAAAAGGTGCTTAAATATGTGGCCTGCCAGTTACATCTATCACATTATGGTCAAAATAATTATTATGCAGAAACTTGAGGGAAAAATTATTATTTTCTCACGAGTAAAAAAAGCAATCAAAACAACAACAAAAAATAAATTAACTCCTATGGGGCCTATGTATTCAATTGCAAAGAGTTAAGGCCTTTAATCCAGTCATGGTTGATAAAGACACTGTAAGATTCTAAGAGCATTCATTGCATCGCGTGTTTTTTTTTTGTTTTTTGTTTTTCAATAATTCACTCTGGCTAATGTTCCAAATCTTCCATGAAATATGGGAATCTTTAGTGTTTGGTCTGCCGTGCTAATTGGAACAACCGCCTCAGGCGAGCTCACATCTAACAAACTGAGCATCGTTCACAGGGCTGCGTCTCTTGGTATGAGAACACTGGAAAATAGACACATGACAAATAAAAGCTTAATTAGACCGGAAGGCTCTACGTGTTGCTGGTGCTATGGATATATATGCTAGTGACATTAAAAAATATATATATTAGAAACACAACGAAAATTGAGCATAATGTTATAATACAGGAGGCGGAGACGGTTGTAGACGCCTTGATTTTATAGAGCGGCCCATTGCCTTAAATAGGCTATAGGTTACCAATGCGACCTCATAATGATCTGTTATGCCTACATGTGTACATTTAATAAGGAGTAATAGTGCGAATAGAACAAAAAAAGAGACTTTTATTTGTGTATATTGTGTGCATAACCTACTGCAATAAAACACATAACAGGGGAGAGGGATGCGTGCGTGACGGCGCAGCGGCACGCGCACACGCACGCGCCCACAAACCACTTCCCCGTTCAAATCCGCAATCCGATTTTTACCCAACCTGATCAAGGGGAATGGGCGGACATTAAAAAAAAAAATCAACGTCAATAATCGTCATTATTATTTTTGCCCAATTAACGTAAGATGTGTGTTAATTGTAATGCACAGTAAGTCTTCGCTGCAGATGAACAGAAAGACTCCCGTTCAGTGAAAGATGTGCGGCATTAAGTAAGGATTAAAAGTGGGACGTGCAGGGCGACTGTGCACCATATTGTAGCCTACATCTGCCTTTAAATCCACAATGAATTAATAAAAGCGCTGGTGGCTTTGTAACAGGATTGGCTGGAATATGTTGGCACATGGTTAAATACCGATTTGTGATTTTTTTTTTAATTGTCTCACTTTTACAATCTGAACAATTTGGAGTGAGGCCATAAAGACAGTAGTAGTGGTAGTAGCAGTAGTAGTAGCAGTATTAGTAGTAGTAGTAGTAGTAGTAGTAGGCCTAGTAGGAAAAGGTAGGCTACTTTTTGTTTTAAGGCATCAAATTATTTTTTTTCGAAAATAGTGAAAATAAATGAAAGTGGTGCTTTGGTGGTTCAGGCTGGCTCCAGTGCGTTCTGAGAAAAGGTGGTGATGCATTTCAATATGTTAATCACTCACCCGGGGCATGTTTCATTTATTGACAGATTTGATGTTAAATGTCTCGAGCTCACTTAGTGTTGTAGCTCTTAATTTATTATGTTTGGAGCTCTCTCTCTCTTTCTCTCTCTCTCTCTCTCTCTCTCTCTCTCTCTCTCTCTCTCCCTGCTTTGACCCTTCGAGGTCACACAAGCAATTCTTTTTTTAAACGCATGATTAATTTCTCAGTAGGGCGACGGGCTAATGCATTATGAAAAAAAAGTGAAATGTATTCCAAAGGGGCTAATAGCGCTATTGTATTCCAATAAGCCTTTTCCTCCTGCTTCACATGGTTTAGTCATGCTCGGCTTTGGATAACATGTCAGAGACATCTTTCTCAGTTAGAGAGAATGTTGTGCATCATTGGGCTCTTTCCAAAACAACGTTTCATTATTGCCGTTTAAAGACACGGAGAATTACATTTCATAACATATGTCAGTGTAGCCACACACCAAGTTCATTAGGTGTTTATTATTACAATGGAACCATCCACATTGCTCGGCCACAGAGTATCAACGTTTTCCTGCAAACATAAATAAAACAGATACATATAGCCTACATATACAATATACACAATATTAAGAAAAATAGTCTACAACATAACTCTGCAGCAAATTTCCAAATACGCTTAAAAACTTTTTTTTAAATCAGCTAAAGGTCGAACTTTACTATCCCTTAAGTTTACCACTAAAAATATGAACACTAAAGAAGTCATAAGCTATAGGCCACACTCACCACTAAAGTGTGTGATATTAGGCCGACATTATATAAATATTTGCCAACAGGGATTTTTTTTTCTTCATAAAATGATTAGTTTTTAAAATACTCTACCAGGTTTTTTTTTACCCTGTGACCATCTCTCTATTGTGACGTCACCCAATTCAATCGCTGCGGCCCGTGCCTGGCTCGCGGCCCCCTTCTTGTCCCATCGCAGCCTGTTCCCGGGGCGTCCGTCCGCGAGACAAAAGCACGCGCGGTGACAACCTAAATTGGTTTGAAAAGGAGCAGATGGGGCTCATGCGCTCTGCTGTGTCGCTTATACGCACACACACACGCGCACGCACACACACACACACACACGGACACGCGCACGGATTTAAGACTGAGCCTAAAGAGTGACCCTGTCATGTTTAGCAAGACGCTATTGAGAAAAGATTGGGCGAGCATAAATTACAGCCAGTCTCAACATCCAACAGCCTTTCAGCCAGATTGAGAATTAATTAGACATATAGACCACATAAAACCAGTAGACAAAACAAGTTGGATCAAATAGCCTTCTTTATTCTTAGGGCTCACTGTTTTTGTGACTTTAGGCTATAGCTTTTATAAATAATTTTGAATACATTCAGAAAATGAAGTTCTGACAATCTT
>NC_045748.1:5091730-5121592 GCF_008692095.1 Etheostoma spectabile | reverse complement strand
AAGATTGTCAGAACTTCATTTTCTGAACACACTTTTATGAGTAATTTGCTTACATGTAAGCAAATTACTCATAAAAGTGGGAAAACCCTAACAGTTGGCAGAGTATGGTAACGATGCAGCTTTGACTGCAGCTTTGTGAAGAAATCCTTTAATATGTATGAAGTGATATCTGAAACACACTTACATTAGCCATATCTGCTGCTGTGATGCATCCCTGCATGTGTTCTGCCTCGTGGCAATTGTCTATTTCACCTTTAATCTGAACGCATACAGACATAGCCATATATTCATCAATAACAACTATATGCGCTCAGATGGCCCACACCATGCATCTATCAAACTGGCCTTCTATTTGATCAGCAACTAGGCCACAGGCGTCAAGAGTTTTTGTTTTAGTTTTTTTACATCCCAGATATTAAACACGGGCCACAGAAGAATTTGTCCTAAAAACAACTTCATGAAGTTGTTTTAATTAACGGGGACAATCAGTATTTGGGACAACACTTCCCTGCATCCCCCATGCTGAGTTAAATGGGATCCTGTTTCCTGTCTCGCATCCTTCAGACATTTTTAGCTCATATCTGGGTTATAGACTTCATATTTAGGTCTACGCTTTCATATCTGTAATTTGCCAGCGTATTTTTAGTGGAAGAAGTAATTGAGCAGCAGGAGCAACATGCCTGGTTTTAAGAGCTTGGAGCAGGGGTGTAGTTAGGTATTCCTCAGGCCCTCTGAGGGAATATAGAGCCCCCCCCATTTTGTTAAATCAAATAATCTTACACTGCAATTTGTGAGGGCCCTCTTCAGGTGAACTGTCACTGCCTTTTATAGCACTAATCGCTAACTGGGAGCCTAAATTACATCAAACATTACAAATATTATAGGCTACATGCTTCCTGCTGCCATTTATCTCCTGTGGGATCAACCTGCACACATGCACACAGAGTCGTATTTCAAAGAGCCTTCTCAGCGTTGAATGTGAGAATCCGCTACTGACAGACAATATTCTGATCCCCTGACTGGCTGCCTCTCTGTCTGCTGTCTCAGCCTTTTTATTTTCTCTCTCTTCGGCCCCCATGATCAGGCTAATGTTTTACTCCTCACGGTGTCAGTCTGTGTTTAAAAGCCACATCTCCGATGCCAAGCTCTTCCGCGGGCTGTGTCTGCTGTTCGTTGGTAATTAATTTGCATCTCAGGGGTTGTATATTAAAAGTCACACTCCTTACTAGTTTATTCTAGGGTTTCCCAAACTATTGAATGTCAACGAACCCCCTCCAAGCATGTGCAGTGGACCAGCAGACGCCCGTCTGATGGCGGCAGCTTGTTCTGTAGTTATGACTGGTTGTAGGGCTGTGTGCATGTGTCGAATTCATTTAAAAATAATATTCATGAAGTCACTAATACAGTGAATAAATTGGCTAAAGTTGTGCTAATCTTAAATTTTGTGCTCGTCTGCTGGTGTTGTCGTTATAGTGAAGGGGACTAGGCTGTTTGTTTTCATCCTCTGAGACTTCAGGGGGGGGTCATTTCCTACAGGCGCGAAAGTGCATGAGTGTAGTTCCTGGCTCGTGCGTCTCGCCGCGTGCTGTTAGTTTGACTTTTGCGGCGTCTGAGTGGCAGTTAGCAAGACGTCATTTTGGCTGTTCACGGGGCAGGAGCCTAAGCGCGTGAAGGAGAGGAGGAATATAATGTGTGTGTGTGTGTGTGTGTGTGTGTGTGTGTGTTGTGTGTGGTGTGTGTGTTTGTGTGTGTGGTGTGGGGTGGTGTGTGTGTGTGTGTGTCTGTGTCCTGGATGGTGGGCTGAGCTCGCGCTACACGCCAATCAAACAGAGGCAGGTGCGTGGTCCAGAGAGAGAGAGAGGGAAAGAGAGAGAGGGAAAGAGAGAGAGAGATAGAGAGAGGGAGAGAGAAGGGGGTGGGGTGGGGGAGGGAGGGGGGGGATTAGGACTGCGCGTGGTGAAAAGCGAATAAAGCCGGCGCGAGCGTCGCAGTTTACTCACATCTCACGAGCAGCTCACTCGACAGTTGAGGCGAAGGCGGGTACCGATTCCGTGGGTTTCCCGGATATAACTCAGTAAAGTCTGTTGGTTTGCTTGATAAAAATGAGTTTTTTAAAGCTGTGTAGGATACATCGATATATCTCGTGACGGGGATATTTTTTTGACAAAGTGACCGTTTGGGAGTAGGCTATTCTTGGGAGTCAGAGGTAAGGACTGCTCCGCTTCTCCTGTAAAGTTGGCTAAAATGTTGCTAAAAAAAAACGCACCGAAACTGTGTGGGACGAGAAAAAACAGCTTAAAAAATGATTGAAAGAACAAAATGCTTGAGTAGATTTGTGTGTGGATTTTCACATTCCGTTGCATTAACCATAGTTGAAAATGACCGTGGGCCAGTGACCGTGCTCTGTTATTATAATGAATGTTTTCTTATTGTTATCATCGCATTTATGTTAATAAATAAACCACCCTCTGCCTTTAATATTGTTCATGGATAGCTATCATGTCTAACTAGTGTGCTACTGTAATGAAGGCCTAACGGTACTTTGTAAGAAATCCAATTTGGGCATAACTGACAGCATGCAAATTTTAATATTTCAATAGCCAATATTGTCTGATTTGACGCCAAACTGTGGACTCTTGAGTTCGTGTGAATTGTTGCTTTATTGGTTCTTGCGTACAGCCAAACGGTTTGTCGTACGGCCCACACAGTTAGTTCACATTGCGCTGTAATAAATTGTTCCCATTCAAAACGACACCTGTTTAATATAGCCCAAACACTTTATAATTCTGGATTATATTTTGCTATTATAGAAATGTTTTCTAGAATGCAAAGTGCAAATAATTGGTCATAAATGTATTAGCAATGTATTTGTTAAAAGAAGCATTTTCTGAAATTATTGAAGAAAAAAAAAAACGAAAGCATTTTCAGTTTTTTTCTGTAGATTTTTGTGTTTTTAATTTTCTTTCTTTAATCACATCATAAATGTGATACACAAAAAAAATGTTTGTGTGTGCTGTAAGATAAGTATTTCTAAAAAATGAAATTCAGAAGTTGTCAACTGACATGTAATTCTAAAGCATATTTCCAACGTAGGCTATCCACCGCTAAGCAGACTTTTACTCTGAAGTTAAAAATTGTGCTTTGCATTCCCGCATTTACAGCAGGCTCTAATTTGTTCAAGTAAAAGCTTATAATTGTTTATGTCACACAGCACATGAAGATTTACAGCCTTCTCTTCACACTAAATTCCCTGCTATTTCAAATATATCTAAACAAATAGGAAGATTTTTAAAGATGAAGGAATATTAGGACTGAATGTGACACCAGATCAAAGGGCCACAGCCAACGTTGATTTAGGAAAATGAGGTTGACATAATAGTTCAACAATACTGTAGTCCGGTTGTGGTCTAAAAAAAATCCACCAAAACATGCCTTAACATTCTCTGTATATTTTCTGTGTATGTGTGTTTCTTTTTATCTAACACTGAGATTAACTATTTAGGATACACTATGTTCTAGATTTAAAGGATAATTATGTTTGATATGTATGTCAAAATGCAACATTTAAACATTTATTTGTGTTGATATGATAGTGTGAGAACATGGTACTTTTATTGTAACCGTTAGGCTAAACGGTTAGAAGAGTGTGTTATCCTCTTTCATAGATTGTTCACTGACCAACTACTGCTGAAAACAGACGCAGGCAGACTCATTACTTTAAAGCTATAAATGGAGAACTGTAAACATACAGAGGCTATACTTTGTGGGCAAATATATTTTATGAATGAAGACTTTTTTATGAATGCAGATGTACTTCATGAAAAATAACTGTTGCATTTGTATTTGCTGTCAAGCAAACACTTCCCTTAATATCACAGATAAATGTTAATTCAGTATCCCAATTCACTTTATAATTTATTTATTATTCAATCATTTATAATTTATAAGAATAGTTGTAGATGACAAATTATTTTTTATTATTTTTGAAGTGATGGTGAAGTATGATATTCAAAGAAATGACCCCGTTCCTATAGAAAAAAAAAGCAGTGTTTGTCTATATTATTGTGTAACAGATATGCATTCAATTCAATTTAAAATACAAATCAATATATTAACATGAACTTTTTTATTTTTTATTTTACAAATTCCACACATCAAAGTATTTCTGGGCACACCTACGCGTATATTATAAGTAATTAACTAGCTATTTCATATTTTGTGTATCACAGAAAGACAAGACAAGAGGAATTTTTGTGGTAAAAAAAAACACTTATTGGACTTTATTTCTTCCTTTCTTTTCATGCAGGTCTTTCTACAGTTTTCCTCCAAGTATGGACAAGACCATTCTTTCGAGCCCTAATGATATAATGACGAGCTCAACAGGCTCCTACCAGCAGGAACCCCTGACACCACCCAGACCTGCTCATCTCCACTCCTCGTCCTCTTCCTTATCCTCCACCTCTCCGTCCTCTTCCTCCTCACCCATGAAGCCAAACCAGGTCGGCCAGGTCATCCTATACGGTGTTCCCATTGTGTCACTGGTTATTGATCACAATGAGAGACTTTGCCTGGCACAGATATCCAACACGCTCCTCAAGAACTACAGTTATAATGAGATTCATAATCGTCGCGTGGCGCTGGGCATCACCTGTGTCCAGTGCACTCCGGTTCAGTTGGAGATTCTTCGCCGGGCCGGTGCCATGCCAATCTCGTCACGCCGTTGTGGCATGATCACCAAGCGCGAAGCCGAGCGCCTCTGCAAGTCCTTTCTGGGAGAGAACGCACCGCCGAAACTGCCCGACAACTTTGCCTTTGATGTGACACACGAGTGCGCCTGGGGTTGCCGTGGTAACTTCATCCCGGCACGCTACAACAGCTCCAGGGCCAAATGCATCAAGTGCTCCTTGTGCAACATGTACTTCTCCCCAAATAAGTTCATTTTCCATTCCCACCGCACACCAGACGCCAAGTACACCCAGCCTGACGCCGCCAACTTTAACTCCTGGCGACGACACCTCAAACTCTCTGACAAACACCCAGCTGATGAGATGGTCTTTGCATGGGAAGACGTCAAAGCTATGTTCAATGGAGGTAGCCGGAAGAGAGCGCTGCCCTCCTCAGCCCATTGTTCCTCCATTGGTTCTATGAAGACTCTCCCAGGTTCGGTAGTGCCTCACATGATGGGTGACTTGGGTGCTCAGAAAAGATCCCGCTTTGAAGACGAGGATGATCTGGATGGAGGCAGTCTATCTCCCCGTAAGACACCACGTAGCTACCCTGTCATCCCTGTCCCAAGCAAAGGCTTTGGCATGCTGCAGAAGTTCCCTCCCACATCGCTCTTTCCCTCGCCTTACCCCTTCCCAGCATTCGGCCTCTGTCAGCAGAAAAAAGATGACAGTGATGTTTCCGGTGGGCAGAAAGGAGCAGGGTTGTCAGGTCTTTTATGGCCGGGCCGCAAAGACACGTTTTATCCTCCTTTCTGCATGTTTTGGCCACCAAGAGCGGCAGGAGGAATCCCTGTCCCCACCTACCTCCAGCCTCAGCCCAGCGCCCTCTCCTCTCTGGCAGACAACCCTTCTCTCAGACAGGCCTTTTTGGATCTCTCAGAACCCAGCGAGTCTGTAGCTGTAACTGGCAATGAAAATAGTGTCAGCGGAACCATGGCCCCCGGCAGCGCAACAACCACACCCAGATCATCCGGGCTGTTTGAACCAGATTGCACCACAGTAACACCTGACCTTCGCCCTGTGACATCAGAGGGCTGGCTCAAACTCCTGGACACCCCGACCTTCCAAGCCAGGAAGCCGAGCTACGGCTCAGCCTTCCGACCTGTGATCAAGGATGCCGAAAACATGGCCAAGCTCCACAGCAACGGTGGAGCAGTCACTGGGGCAACAGATGAGGACTTTGGTGTTGTGGTCGCCCGGTCAGACCGCCAACAGCGGCTATCGCCCAGCAGCAGCTGTAGTTACGGGAGTGAAAGTGGAGGCGATGGAGAGGTGGAGGGAGTGGAGAGTGAGGAGGAGGGGGAGGTGGATGTGGAGTCGTCAAAGCAGGAGGACGAGGAGGAAGAGGGGACCTTCACAAACAGGCCGCCACAGACTCAAAGCAACCTGTACCTCCCTGCACTGAGCGACGCTCATGGAGAGGAGAGGGGGAAGGAGAGAGTGTATACCAGTACCTCCCCTCCCTCCTCCTCGGACCCCATCCAGCGGGAGTCCCCCAGCCTGCCTACCTCCCCTACTGCCAGCCTGCCTCTCTCCAGCTCCACCCCGCCTCACCGAGATGACCCAGCTTACAAAAACGTAAATATCCCCCCAGGCCACTTTAGCTAATTATTATTTAAATGGTGCTGCAGTCAGGCAGTGATATGATCTGCATAAGCAGATTGATAGGCTGGTTTCTCCCAGTAGAAATTGAAACAGTCACCCCACTCTGATCCTGGCTAATAGGCCCAGGTGTGGATTGTTTAATGGCCATTGTGTGTTTGTTCTCCCTCTGTTACCCCAACCTGTTAGGTCAACTCTAATCTTTAACCTGTCGACTTCCACATTAACCAGGCCTCTGAGGGAAAGAGAGGAGGAGGAGAGGGGCGTTATGAGGAGCATTTTAAACCAGAGCAGAGTTGAATCATCTATTGAGTAACATGCTGTAAATACAGTACATCTGACTGATATTAGAGACAGAGAGGAAAGAAAGGCTTTAACCATAAATGCTAAATTGGATCGTTGCAGGTGAATGTTAACATTGGCTGATAAAAGCTGAGTACCAACCAGGGAGATTTGCCCAGTAATGAGTTAAATCTTAGACAAAAAATATATATTGATTGATATTAATAATAATCATCACACCAAAGAGTCAAAATTAGAAAGCTTTCACTCAAGACTTATGTTCTGCTCTGTTGTAATTTAACCATACGATGCATAACAAGCATATGAAATTCTAACAGTCTATATATTTTTTTCAGGTTCACAAGAATAGAGACGAAGGACTACCTGTGTACGCAACCAAAGATAACTCCAGCATTTCTGGTGAGCACAGATATTTAAATCTTGTTTTTATTCACTCTGTTTTTTAACCCGTTTCTGTTCATATTTTCTGATGCACGGGTAAAAAAGTCCATAATGTTAGAATACACAATAAACACAAGATAAAATTTGTTCTTGGAAGCATAATTTTACATGATAATGTTGCCCACAAGTATAAGAAAAATATCAGTTGTGTGCAGTTCTTTTTTTCAACTGTAAAATACTGCTCTCTTAAAAGTTAAAAGACATCATACACGTTTAAGCATTTGCCAAACCAAAATGCAGTGTCTCTTTCATACAGTATATAATCTATAAAAAACACTTTGCTCACACTGCTGTTTGCATGGGTTGCTCGACACTACAACTTTCACCCTTTTTTGTGTTGGATTCATCAAACGTTTGAACAGGTTTTTACACTGTTTCATCAAATAGCATTACACAATCTATTTCAGCAAACTGTTACACACTATCTGTTCCATCAGACGTCGGAGTCGGTTGTATTATAACATCTTTGTTTCATTTAGTGTCTGAGTGAGTGGTTTTATAGTGCCTCTGTGTCCCTACGAGGCCCATATTCCTGTGACGTTTCATTTGCTCCTCTCATCTCCCACTCTGACCCTTTCGCTGAAGAAAATGTCTTGTGTGTGTTTTGTGGTGGTGTGCTCTCATGGCCCACATACACACAAAGGACACACACCATGCACACACTTAGTTATCTCCATGTGTCCGGATAACCAGCTCAACCAATGGGCCTTACTGAAACTCTCTTCCTGTCTTTCTCTGTCTCATTTTCTCTCAGATGAAAACAAAGAGCAGAATAGTTTCTTTGTACCAGGCAGTGAAACGTCAGCGCCCGACTACTGGAGGGAAAGCTCAGGTAGGAATTCTCACCTATGTGTTTTTGTTTTTGCAGAGCAGCTAGAAATGGTAAAGCTTCAATTAAAGAAGAAAATACAGAAGTATTTTCAGATGACATGTTAGGTACTCCTAAAAGTATAATTATTAGGATGGCAAGGTTCATTATAATTCAGGGTTTGACTTTACTCTACTGCAGTTTGAATCTCACATCGCAGAGCAACTCTGAGGTCTTTATGAAGCTTCAGATTGAATCGTGATCCAAGATTGACATCAGAAAATAAAAAAAAACTATGAATATTTTCAAGGGCATACTTGATACTATACAGTTAGCAATTTAGAACTACAGTCTCCAATAACTTATCTACAAAGCAGAAAAATAATTATTTGCAAAAAGAATCAATATTTATTGCTTTAGGTCAATTTGTGTTATATAATGGCATCAAAAGCAAAAGCCCTGTTTTAATTCAGCACACACCATGTAGATGAATATGCACCGTGTAAAAATGTCCATACATAAAACAAACAGTGCTGATTAAAAAACTCTGTCTTGTAAAAACATATGACTTCATGTACATAAGTTAAAAGTTTTACTTATTACATAAATTATACTCAAAATACAAATACAGCAGTGAGAGAGAAAGCTATTCAGTCTTCAGCTTCATCCACCTCAATCTCCTTCTCCTCTCAGACATGAGCTAGGGATTCATATAAATACTCAGAGATGAAACAGCAGTGGAAAGCTGCTTCTGCCGCCGCTCTGCCACGGCTCGTCTCTTTAGCGGCATTGTCGCCAGGGCTGTTGCTCTTAGGGGGGCCGTTATAGTTCAACAAGAAAACATCAGCTCAGAGATAAGCAGCCGCGCTGGCAATCTCCATCCTAGACCCATATCGCCGCCGACATAATTGCCTTTTTTCCCTTCTCAGCGCAAAAAGCCCTTTCCCGTTTGAAAAATATCACAGCTTATTGCCTTTTTATATCTGTCAGGAAGACATTAAAAGTGCTTTATGACATCTGTGCCAACATTTGTATCTACCCCGACCCCCACCCCCACTCCCTCGAACCCTACACACACATACACCGTAATGATCTCTGCACATAATGTATAATGTATTTCGAAAAATTACACGAAACAAATTAAATGAGACCACCTTTCCCCTGATTGCCAAATGTCTCCCTGGGCGGTGGGAAGCTCTACGTGATTAGAAGGCCTGATTCCTTCGAGTCCCACCACCCCCCCCTCCACTGTCTTTAAACTCTCCCTCTGTTTCTAGGGAGAAAAAATAATCTAATTTTCCATTTATGTAATGCAAACCGCCTTGGCTTTGACTATTCACGGTTAATTGACTGTCAAACGAGGTTGTTATCCTCGGGCTCTGTCTGCAAATTTGCTTGTCAAATGAGACAGAGAGAGGAGAGGAAAGGAGAGAGAGGAGAGGAGGAGAGAGAGGAGAGGAGAGCTCACTCTGCTCTAAATGAGAGAGAGAAGCATGGGGAGGCTTAAGGAGCCAGGATATGAAATGACTGGAGGGGAATATACATATCGAGTTTGCTGGATCGCTTCATTTAAGGTGCACAATGCCTCATTGTCACTATTCAGACACAAACATACACGCAGAACAATATAGAAACTTTCAAACTGGTACATTTTAAAACAGCATGTGATGAAGATGTTTGTTTAAAAAAAAAGGCAAATGGAGGATGGAGAGGTTTTAAAGCAACAAGTAGGTTGCTTCCAGCAGTAACAAAGAGTACACAAACAAAATATACATCATAATGAAGTGCTGCATAACTCTAAATATACGGTTTTCCATTATTTTATGGTTACTCTATCCTCATGTAGTTTTCATAGCCACTGGTATTGGTCAAAACAATTCCCCTGATAAAAAATAACAGTTTGGAAGCACAGCACCTACACTTCAGTTTCAAGAGCTACAAAATCGATTTCATTTCTGAACGCAAGTAGCGTCCTTTTGTTGTCTTAATAGAAAGCAATATGATCTGACAGCAAGAAGAGATTGAACATGTCAGGGAGAGGGAGTGCAGGAAAGGTCTCTACCTACGGTGCCGTCCAAATTGTTACCACTATCTTACACTGACACCTAGAGGCCAGTGAGTGAATTACAGTGCTATACTAAAGACTGGCGGGGCAGTTAGGGAGAGGTTGAGCAGGATGCAGAAGGATTTATTCTGAAAAAAGAAAGACTGATGGGAAATCCGTCCATGACATGATTATGAATATGTGACTGAGATATGGTCTGATGTTGTGGTAGAATAGGAGTGGAACTGTCGATGCCAAATACAACTTATATACTGTAACCATGTCTAAAAATAAATATGGCAAGTAAAATTAAGTCTTCTCGTGCTTTCAGGTGATCGAAGCCAAGGTGCTGCCTCTCCGGTGCCGCTAAAGAAGGACGTTGAAAACATGGAGAAAGGTAAAGATTGTTAATTTGAGGCACACAGCTTGTTGCTCTTGGGGGAAATTGTTGGGTCATTGTAAATTGTACTGTGTGATCTAGAGCTATCGGTAAAGTGTGCTGCGATAACTCCTGATATGATTTGACTTTATAAATTATATTCAATTGAATTGATTTGAAGGTAAAGATCCCCACTTTTCTGGTCAATATAAATATAAATAGAGGATCTGAAAATAAATATTTTAAGAAATGATTTCTAATAGACAATTCCCTTTTCTCTTTGAATCTCTCCTACATGTATTTCTCCTCCTGCCTGCTCCTGCAGAGGAGCTCCAGAAGGTTCTGCTGGAGCAGATTGACTTCAGGAGGAGACTGGAGCAAGAGTTTCACGCTCTGAAGGGCACTTCACCATTTCCTGTCTTCCGTAAGTCTTTTTTTATACTTAACTTGCTTTTCTTTTTCATACTCTGAAGGGCAACTTCTCCTTCTCTGAAGTTCTTTGCCATTTTCTCTCCCCCCCCTTACTTTTCTCTTCCCCCTGCTTGACTCCTTCATCAGCTGTATTATTAAAACTGTACTTGATCAGTTACTCAAATGATAATACTGCTCAGTCTAATCATAGATTCTTGCGCTAATTTCAGATAATTTCCAAGACCAGATGAAACGAGAGCTCGCCTACAGAGAAGAGATGGTCCAACAGTTACAGATGGTAAGACTACTAATGATACAATCAGTGCTGAACACTGATGGATAAATAAATATTGTTGCTATGCCTTTAAAAGGCATATAAAACACCCTTTTATAGATTCATGAATTTAAAAAGGCCTCACTGTTTGCTTTGAAAACCAATCTTTATAATGATTTTCAGATATAATTAAGACTACTTATAAAGCACAGTAAAATATATTTACACAGTTTGAAAAGGAAAAGACAAAATCAAATAAGCATTAAAAGACGTGACAAAAACAGCCCAATTAAAGCTTCAACTACGGTAGACTGCATATATACATTTGAAAGCCTAACCCATGTCTTAAACTAAAACAGAAATGAATTGAAGAATAAATAAAGGCCCCAGGACTCAACCAGACACTTCTCCTATTGCTTATTTGTCCGTCAAACGACAGAGCCAATCATCCAGTTTGTCTTTCATGGGTGAGAAGTTCCTCTGCAGCCGTCTGAGTGTTTCCGTCCACATCAATCACCGGAGCAGCTGGCAGACAGGCTGACAGACGGTGTTTGTCGTTGCTTTCTGACACATGCAACAACTGTACACGCTTGTGTGCACGTGATCGCAAATCCCGCACGTCCACCGGAACACACAAAAGAGCACGCTGCATTCAGTGTAACCACGTAGGCAGACGTCTGAACAGGCACACAAGCTCATTTATAAGCATAAAGAAAAAACACATTCAAAATTGACTAATGTGTCTAGAACCAGCAGATGGATCTGTCTGAGAGTAATGACACATTAATTTCACCCAGACATTCATATGTCAAGAAAATTTTAGATTTATGTTGCTGCGTTATATTTTCAAATTTTGATTGAATTTGAATATTACGCCCAAACTTTACACCTCCTGCCCACATTTTTTTTATTTACCCTTTAAGTTTAACGGAATATTAATATTATTTACAGTAACTTCTTTCTTTTCACAAATTGGCAAATGTGTTTATTTTTTAACAAAATGTTGTTATTAACTCTCACATGTTGCATTGTTTTAAAACTAAAAAGCCATTTTTTAATGGAATCTCATTTGTCTGTTTCTTTCAGATTCCCTACGCAAACATCCTCAGAAAAGAGAAGATCAGCTCCCATCTCAACAAGTAGCGATAAGGTGACTGTTTTTCAATTATTTGATAATGCAGCATATTAATAGAACAATATCAACATAGTAGATCTCAGATGAAGATATAAACATTTAATTATTTACAGCACAAAGCAGTGAGATTAGGTTCAGCAAAGTTTAATTGTCTTTGAAATGGTTCTAATAGTTTATTTAGCCTGGATTTGAGAGTTTGCAGCCTGACCAGGCTGTAATCATGCAGCAGTTTCACTTAACTGTTTTTATTTGAATTAATGGAAAATATTGAAATTCAATTACTTTTCGTGTTTAAGTTGCTTGACAGTGTAGGCCATCCTGGTCCAGCAAACGTCAGCCATCTGATAGCTACAGTGTAAAGCATGTTCAATTTCCGTTCACAGTGGCACACTAACTAACCCCTAACACCCGCCTCTGGCCCCATTGTAACAGACTGTAAGTGTACCTACAAGTCCTTGAAAAACACTCAACCAGGACATGACCCTAATGTTGGGAATTTTTTATTTTCTTCACAGACTGACTCAAGCAAATCCCATGTAAGAGGAAGAAGCTGCCTGGATTTCTGTAAATTTCCCAAGAAGAAAAGAAAAACAGTCACATGAAAACCGACCGAGAGATATAGGAGAGAGGAGAGAGACACCAACACAAAGAAATATGACACTATAGTATATAAATATATTTCTTATGTTTTCCTTGGACAGTGTTTTATTTCTGATGGTGTACTACAACCTCTGTTAATAGCCCTGCACTTAAACTCTGTCTTAGAAAAACACGTTTGGACCAGTTTGTACTGCTGTGGGGTGGCCCATTGGTAACAGTTTCATCCCAGTGTCCTTTTCCCTGGGTCCACTTCATTCCCCAAACCGTCTGAACTGAAATGGGCTCAAACTGACAATATCAGGGAACCAGAACGTCCCCTGGTTTTTCCTCATTGCTGCACTGGCAGTCAGACTCAAAGCTTTACCCAACCAGGACCAAAGCAACTACAACCTTGCTCGTCTTTCGTGAATTTTAGGGCTGTTATAGACCACCAGGAAGGCAGTTGGAGACTCTGAAATGTTACAAACTCTTTAAAGATGAAGATTAAGAGTCAAAGATACAGTAAGAATGGCTGTTATTGTCCATGACTCTGACTGCTGCTGGCCCAACTGTACATACACCAGACTGTGGATGAGGATGGACTTCACACTACGATTCTTGCTGTTGTTGTTATTATTGATGTTGCCGTGGTATCAGCAAATGGGGACTCTAAAGAGAAACAAACATTCCAAGCTTTATCTATCGTCAACATTTGATCCTAAAGGGATTCTCCTCATTGTGTCCAGTTGTGTTTAATGACCAAATCAAATCATTATTTCCACTGATTATCAACATGGTCAATCATCACTGAAGAGATTGGATGTTGGTGGTGATGCATCATGTCAAGTCTGTTAGATGACCCAAACTTGAATATGCCAGATGAAGAACAAAATAAAGAGGGGGGGGGGGAGATGAATGAAGTATTGGTGTTTTGGGGTTTAAACCTAAAGATGCAATGAGACCATTGTTAATAGAGGGTGGTATTGCAAAAAGGGTTCACGCTTTAAGTAAACTGTACACTGGCATTGGCAGAACAGTTTGTACTCATTGTTTTAGTATTTGGGAGTGTATAAAAATAATTAAGTATTATGTTCAATGCAGATTTTGCTGCACTGATTAAACATATTTCGCCTTTTATTCATACAGGAAGAGTTACATCAAAACAACATCCTGTGTCACATCTACAATATAAAGTTAAGAAGCAGTGTGCTGCTGTTAACTATATCAAACATCTGGAGAATTCATTGCTCAAAGGCACCCTGGAAGTATTGTTTACCCTTCACCCAAATGTTCTAAGCATCAACCCACAGGCTCCCTTCAGCCAGAGGGGAAGGTCATGTTGCCATCATCTGCTAAATGTGTGGGGCGGGATCAGATGAGGAAGCGACATTTAAAGGCCAATTCTGTTTACTTGTTTGCCAACCAAACGAGTGTCCAGGCAACGAGGAGCACAAGACTGAAGTTTGTCAGAGTTGTATATCTACCTGTAAATTATTTTTGCCTGACTGTATAAAATGTCCTAGTGAGAATATGAACCTCACAGTCAGTCTACCTATGTGTGTTTGTTCGTTTATTTATTTGAGTACCAGGGCCTGAGACCCTGATTGTGAAAATATTATTTATTATAATGTTAAAGAAAAAGAAAGCAACATGATGATAATGGTAATGATGGTGCAGTCAAGTGTATGCCAGAGAGAATAAAAATTAGAACTCACCCATCTTGTTCATAAAATGAAAGGAATGAATGGAAAACGTTGTCATTGACTGAGAGCAATGTTATCATTATAAACTGTTAATGCAGATGTAATTAAATATGTTCTAGTAGTTTCTCTACCACTTATGTGTAAATTAAAAGTCTATATAACCAGATTTGATGATTAGGCCTATTTGCTGTTCATGGAGTTGCAATCCTTTTTGCTTTATGCTATTAAGTCTGATTAGAAGGTGACATCTTAACAACTTAAGAAAATAAATATGATATAAGATACATAGATTGGTAAAATAGAGATATATGTACAGTACATACAAACCCAATCAAGGAACAGAAGTCAGTATACAGTGTAAGGTAATATGAAAATATTGTCAAAACATTAGATAATGTTTTTTTTATTATTGCTTTATTAGTTGATGTTCAAAAGAAAAAAGGAAAACATTTATTTTATTCAAATTTAATTTAAAATGTCTTCATTTATTTCCTGTTTTGTAATCTTATTTTTCAAAATAGCCTGATTTATTTTTTCAGGGAAGATATTTAAAACGGGAAATGTGACACATAATGTCCAAATATGACCAGACTCTCGCACAAATAAATTTTTTTTAAAATAAGTACATACAATGAAAGTCCCCATGTTTAGTTCATGCGCTTTCAGAACATAGACAGTTAAGGAAATCCGTGGTTTCACCACGGATGTGTAATGACGTCTGTCTTCTGTTTTACGACCTCCGCTGCCTGTTCACGGCATCTACATTCTGTGGGATTGGTGCTGGACGAAGAAGAAGAAGTTGCCAGCATGGCGTTTACGTTGTACACTCTTCTCCAGACTGCTATTCTATGCACGAATGCAATCGCTGTGTTGCATGAAGAAAGGTTTCTAAGCAAGTGTAAGTATTCTGCCATGTTTTATACAACATACATTCAATTAAAATCACTAACGTTAGCTAGATTCGTTTAGCATGGTAAAATGCTAAACGAATCTAGCTAACGTTAGTTGTGTAACGTCAACGTACACTAAGCTAACTAGTTAACAACATGAGTCAGTATAGCGTAAGTAAGTTACACAGGCAGCTGTGTAACTTACTTACGCTATACTGACTCCTGTTGAGATTTCCAGAGAGAAAATGTGCAGAATAAGATGACTTTGTTTCTATTCAATAGAGGTAATCAAAAATTAAAGGGGAAAATTGGCTGTTAAAATAATATTCTGTACAAATGTTGCTGTCATGCTTTCTTTTCTCCTCTAACTAATTGCTGCCTCCTCCTGTTTGCTTTGTCCTCACTATATTTTGCCCCCTTTCCTCCCTTCTAGTTGGCTGGGGCGTTGACCATGGGGTTGGAGGTTTTGGGGATGATCCAGGAATCAAAGCCCAGATTCTCACCCTCATTCGCTCGGTCAGGACTGTCATGAGAGGTATATCCCAATTTCCCTTAGAAGAAAACAAAAATAAAACCGGTTCGAGCAAATGTTGGGTGGATGTCATATTTGGTATCCTTTTGGAAATGTTCAGACACTGATCTCAATGAATGCCCGACTTCCTTGTACATACACTGCACACGATTCCTCACAGTAACACGGTTTTCTTTAACCCCTTCTTCCAGTTAACATAATAAACCGCACTTCTCACGTGCATCGGTGTTTTGTTTTTGTTTTTTAAGAACTTTCATAGATAAAAAGGGTTTGAAATCAGCAAAATGATTGTTTTAAATCAGGAAGTATCTAATCCTAGAATTTGTGAACTTAAACCAAACGTTTGGTACTTGACAGTTTTTGTTACTGTGCAACAGATACATTTGGCTCCGTACTCAAACCGTGCTGCAAACGTCTGATAGCCAGCCCTAATACTTAAGACTTAGAGCTTTTAGGATGACTCCTGCAAAAAAATAGAAATTTCCAGCATCAGTTTTAGTAAGAATACAGTATAAATGACAATATAATGATAACATCAATAATAGTAATTATAATAATAACAATAGGAACTTTTGGCCATAAAAAGACATTTACCATAAATTACCAGTCAAAGTGTTAGTGTTGAGGCAAGTGTCCAGGTAGTTACGTGAGTCCAGGTGTGTGTGGGTATGTACTGTCCTCTCTGCCCTATTCTTCCCCCCCAATGCCAGGAGGGACAAAGGAGTCCTTGAGCCTGCTAACTTTTAGTTTCTTTTGTTTTCACAGTGCCTTTGATAATAGTGAATTCGGCCTGCATTGTCCTGTTGTTACTGTTCGGTTGACAGCGGGACGCCGAGGGCCGGCATGAAAAAAATGAAGCCAGAGGACTAGACGCATGGCAAGGAAAAACCACAAACACACCCAGTAATATCCGTCATTCAGAGAGTTCTGCCTTTGCCAGTCATCAGCAGGGTGGAGATGTCTGCCCATGGGGTTGGCATGGAAAGGGAGAAACCTAAAAAAATCAACATGCAGGTGCTCGCATCCAAAGAGAAGGAGAGTTGACCCGTCACTCGGTTGAAAGTATTATACGGCTGGTGTGGACTTAACACCGGGACTAACACTAACCTAACCTGCTCATCAGTGTGACACAAAAAGGACAACATGACAATAATGCTTTGTCGTAACGCTACACTTGATGAAGATTCTGTCATCATCCAAAACCTTTGTGCTGTGCTCGCCTTTTTTGGCTTCGTTTTCACAGATTAAGACAAAAGGATTTGTTTACATGTTTCAGTTGTATCGTGTTACAAATGAGAAACTTGTTGTCAGCCCTAGGGCTGGACAATGTGTAAGTATTTATTATATGCTATTGCATTTTTATCCGAAGGTAAAGCGACCATTTTTTACATACATTTGGAAGTTTCCTAAACCAGGTAAAAAAAAAATACACGTTTTTTTTTAAGGCTGTTAATTTGTATTTTAGACTTAAGTGTGATTATGTATTGTTTTGTCCTGAAATGGATATACTCTAAAACAAAACAACGAACATTGGGTGGGGAAATTACATTTACAGGAAATGTAATCAAATTGTTAAGTTAACAAAATGTGAAAAAGTCCAGTTCCATAACTGCAGATTAATATGATGAACAATGTCTTCTGTACCAAAACAGCTAAGTTGCTAAAAGTTTTCACTTAAAAGGGGTTAGTTGAACATTATGTCAAGACGTACACACCTGGGATTGGGTCAGGTGTGTGGGATCTAGATTTTAGGCAATATTGCTGAACAGCTCAAAACAATGCACCTTTTTTTTCCCAATGCCACAAACATCACTGTAATGGTACTGGGATGTTTTTTTTGTCTTAAAATAAATGTATTAGTCGATGATATTCTTTGTATTGTCTCTGTTTTTACTATATACAAATAAAAAAGGTAGCTATTACTAAAATACATTTCAAACAATCCCCTTCATCCTGTTTGCAGCAGAACCTTAACTTTCATTTTGGCTAAATAACAGTACTTTAACTTGTATACGATACTGCAATATGCCTCCATTTGTGTTTTGTGTAACTATTTCCATATTTCTCTTGGCTCCATGTTCTTCCATCTATCCCTGCTCAACTGCATTAATAATCCCCATATGTTGTGAATTATCACCATTTTCTCCCCCGCTAAGCTCCACAAACATTTTTATTAACACTGGTGTAGTTTTGCTTCTAAATATGTGAGTGGGGAAAGGGGATCTGCTGGAATTAGAAGCATATGTTTATCAGGGAGATTTGCACTGTAAAGCCACTTTGATCTGTGATTAGTCCGAGTTTAGCTGTGGGTTCACAGTACACTCTGTAAGCGATCACACACGCTGCATGTGCACTTCACAGGTCAGGGGGTGGGGTGTACGGCTTCTGACAAATCATTCCAATGTGTTTTGACCGGTTAATTTTAGGGATTTAAAGATGCACAATTTGTCATTTGTTTAAGTTTAATGAGTTTTAATTACAAAAAGACAAGTTCAACATTTGAAAACTAGATATTTTTCTTAACATAGATGATGAATCACATGTACAATTTAAAGGAATAAACTGATGGTTTGAGACTGCACACCCTAAAATGATGTCCATCGGAACAATAAAGATAGCTACTTCAAATTCCGAAAAAAAGTTGAAATGAAAAATGAATCGACATTTTCAGTGCATGTTAATGTTATTTACTGACACAATTGTGGAAAGACAAATATAAGTGCTTCTTAATTGCAGTTTATGTTCACAGCAATAGCCAAGGACCAACGAAAGCACCAAAAGAGAGAAACCAAAAAAGTAAAAGAGGTTGGTAAAAGAAAAGAAAAAAACAAATGAAATCCAAAACGGTCCATTAAAGCAATAGTGTTTTAATCAGAAGGGAATTTTTAAAAAAATGATACTGATTTAGATGGTTTGTCTGAACAAAGACATTTATAGTGTGAGATTAATTTTCCAACGTCATGTTTGTTTTTTTACAGTCGATGAGCTGCACAATATTTGTGCCAAAACCAAAACTGAGAACTAAAAAACAACATTGGGAAACCGTGTTATTCACTTGAGGTAGCCTACATTGAAAGAGGATTTGATCAGTGTGGTCTGGCATCCTGCAGAGAGAAGGTTTTTATCATTTTGATAATACCTCCCCTCATATTAAATCTATCGGAATGCCCTGAAAGACCCACTAATGCGATACATCTGTTAGTTGTTAGTAAATGGGAACCATATGGGTCATTCTATGAAAATGGTGGCTTTTGGAACAGACAACTTTAAAAAAATGTAAGTCTTTTTTTTATACCAAAATTTAAAGTCAGATAATAGTTAACCTCTTAACTTTATAAATCAACTTAAATGACAGCTTAAAGTATTTTGATTTTTTTACTTCATTACATAAAAAAATGCTTGTGCTGCCTTTTTGTCACTGGTGTTACCTATATTTTAGATGACAATTCAGGCTTTCCAGAATGTAATTTGACGATTTAATTTGCATACATAATCAAAGATAGAAAAAGTTAATGTTATATTAAGAAATTGTCTTGATTAGTAATAATTTACTTTAAACAGGTATGTTTACAGTTCTGTTGTGTGACATTTTTCTATTTCCACCATTGGGTTTTTTGTTGTAAAATTAGAATTAATTGAGGTTGAGTGATCAAAATTAAACGATCATATCCTTAAGATGCTTACTAATGAATGCAGTAACATTTAGGTAGATACAAAACACATATTTTATGAAACTGGGCAACTCTGATGCCAGAACACCAATTTTGCCATACAGTAACACCAGTGACACAAAGTAACACCAGTGACGCAATGTGAAACCAAGGACATAACATAAGATTATTTCAAACGATTATTTTCAATTTATTAGTGATATTTAACATTACAAATAATTTCAGGTTCCATACCATGTGTTCATTTAATATGAACAATAAAATGAAGGCTATTGGTCAGATTAAGACCGAAAGATGAAGCCTATTGACTTTTAAAACAACATTGTCCACTAGACACTAGATGTGCACTAGAACATTAAAACACTAACACTGAACGTAAACTAAAACTGTATTCCCAACAGCACTGATATGAACATTTTGTATGCAATAGAACATATGTTCATGGAACATTTCCTATACTAACTGTTCTTCACTTTTACTTGAGATATGTCTTTGCCATGTTATTGTGTTGCGTTTATCTGTTATCATCTCCTAGCCAATCTCCATTGCTTTCTAGCCACTTATGGCTTCTTCACTAGTAGCCAGTTCACATCTGCCACTTTTTACACATTCAGGTGCTCCTCCAAGTACTTCCAGATATTGTGGTCAATCTGGACTGATCTTTTGTTCACTGGCAGCGGCTCTGGCATCAGACAAACAATCTGGTCATCTCCATAAGTGTTGATATCATCCCTTGGGCTTGGCCAGTAGAACTTGTTGACTCCATTCCTGTGCATGCACTTAACTCTCACATTATGTTCTTCGACCTCCAGTATAATGCCAGGGTATGGTTGTTCGTCATAGCTCACAATGCACCACTGTCCACTGTGGTGAGACTCAATGACATCTGGACGAAGTGGAGCTGAGGTACCCGGGTTGATGACACCTGGTGGATGTGGAGGTGAGAGATCACGGCCATTAGCCAACATTGTCAGGAGGCTGACTTCTTGGAGTCCATAACATGGACAATCCCACACGCCTTCCGCTGCTTGGCAGAGACAACTTATGTCTCTATATTTTAGGATGCCAGGTGTGATACATATCACTTGGTGCATTCGCATGGTTCCTTTTATGGTTACCAGAGGTACCCCAGACATCATCTGTGCCTTTCTTTCCACCTCTTCCTCGCTGACATAATACAACTGTATTTGACTGCCAGAGTTCCTCAACTCCTGATAGAAAGACATTGCATCAGTAATGTCTCTCCCACGGCGGACTAAGAGGTCGGCTGACCTCTTTAATGAACCCCCCACTCCATCCGGAGCACCCTTTCCGTGACTGGCCTCGAAAAAGTTCCACGCCGTCCCCTGGAAGCCCTTTTTGTAAGGTTCCGTGCAAATCATGTAAAAGTTGGCCTTCTGTTTATATTGTGTGGCTGGACCATCACTAAAGAAGTGAAGGTGTTGCACGGCAGGGTACTGGTGTTTTATCATGTCCAGGATGGGGTCCAGGTGAGCCCATATGGCTGCTGGATCATGCCTTCTGCTGGGTGAGATGGTGCAGAAGGAGATCGGGGGCTCTTCCCCTACATAGAGAACACCAGTGTGAAGCGTCACTTGCTTGTGTGACCCCCCGAAGTGAACTGACTGGATTTCTGATGCATACTTGCAAGTGAAGTTTTCACTAAAGTCTATATGGATCAGGCAATCATTGGTCAGGTTTTCCCTCAGGGTCCGGTAGATTTTGTACTGCCATCGGATGTTGAACAGATGTCTCCTGAATGTAAAGAGCCTAGTTTGGAATTATTCATTAGAATAATAAAAAAAAACATATATGTTTTTTTTTATTATTCTAATGAATAAGTGATTAAGTGGTTAAGGTTAACCCTCTTATCTGATTATAACATTATAATAATAATAATAATAATAATAATAGAGAGAAGAGAAATGTATCAAAAAAGAGAGCGTCATTAAAAAAGTTTTTTCTTTTAACGATTTTATGTTTTGTTTTATTTTGTATCTGTTCTGAGCTGCAGGTGGGAGCACTAAAGGACTGGAGGTCTAAAACCTACTTTACACCAGCGAAGAAGAAAACGTCAACAGGAAGCAAGAGTAGCATCTGCTGCCGCTAAAAGGTTAGCTAGCAGTGCAGTGTGCGAACTTTCTAAATATTTAAACTTTATTCCGTTATGGTGCCGTTTGTGCAATTAAAACCGCAACATGTTGTATCAGCAATGAAGTCGCTCAGTGTGCGCTAATGAAAGGTTTTAGTTCCCAGCTAAATGAACGCCATTTTAGCTTTTACCATCCATGCATGTGATATTTCAGCTTTTTAGACTAACGTAACAGTACGTAATGGAATGGAACGTAGTAGCGTTTGACAAGCATTAGTTAGCTCATTGTAATTAGTTTGACATGTGTTTGGCCAGTAAGTATCCATTAACAGTTCAGTTGATAAAAACCAGTGCAATTAAAACAAGAACCAATGAATAAGGACTATAAAAGCAATACCATGATGTTGTAGCGTTAGTGATGCTGTCAGAGCACCCCTTCATTTTAATCTTCAAATCCTTAAAACCACCAACAACCCTTTATCTTTACAGCTTAAAATATCTTCTGTATCTGTGTTCCAACTTTCCACTGAAGCTCTACATTGCTTACACTGGGCTAACTATTCATTTTTCACAGCAGACATTTTGACTTGTGATACTTGGTAACAGCACAGGTGTTGTTAATGACAGTAACAATGGCTGCATCTCAGGCATGCTGGGTAACTAGCATGGTTTCCTGGGTTACTAACTGGAATGTAGCCATCGTTAATGTTTTTGGTACACCTGTGTATATGCTGCTGTGACAATTGTTTTTTTGTTATAGAAAAGGCCTACAACATAAGCTTTCATATTTGTATGGCTTCACCAGAGCATCATATAGAAATAAATGTATCTTTTTATACACGTTTCCCTTAAAATTCCCCATTGGGAAATCTTTGAGGAGATTTGAGACAATTTGTGATCTCCAGCTTTATATCAGGATCAAGGGGTTTATATCAACATGGGGTGACTGTAAACTATTGAGAACATAGTAAACCCTTTCTCTTTCTACAGGGGTTTTGTTGGAATGTTGCAGGGATGCTCTCAGCCCAGGGGACTGGATATCTACTACTAGGCCTGTATGAATTAGGCTTCACGTTAATAATATCCTTATCTTTTCTGTTCCCTTTTCCAATTGTTCTTGCTGTTTGCCTCTTCAGGTCACAATTTAACGAAAGAACCTGAATAAACCCTTAATTGTGGTTATTAATAAATACAAAAATCATATATATTACAATGAAGTCACATAAAAAACTAAATACTACAGACACAGCAGAGGTCAGTGTTTAAGAGTTGTGAAGTTACAGCCCTGATTTCCCTTTAACAACTGCACACTACACACACACACACACACACACAAACACACATCCACACATCCACACATGCAGAAAAACAAGCTTATTCTCAGCTCGGAACTTTCATCAGCGCGGTTTCCTGTTATTAGTTGAACTAAACACAAATAGCTTGTGTGTGTGTGTGTGTGTGTATTTTGGGGGGTATTAAGAGCATTAATTGTACCATCACATTGATAACTACATGACAGAAATCCAAGCATGTCTAAATAATAGGGGATCACAGAGTCAAATATCAGTAAAATACAATCCCAAAATCTGTGTTGTAGGCAGGAAGCCATCAATTCTGGGGACAAACCGGTCAATAATCCTCTCATTCTGTCTTGATGTAGGTTTGAACAACACAGTAATCTGATCAATTCTGCCACTACCTATGTGAATTATGATTATGGATCTCTAATCTCTAAAATAATACATTATTATGAAAGAATAAGCTTTTTTAAAACTGACTAAAGCTCCATTTACTGTGGACCTTGGTCATATTTAGCAGTTTAGAAAATCCTAATCGGAGGCTGCACTCCAAGCAGCTCTGTCCTAACAGCATGTTGGTGGCTGCACGTTTTATGTTCATTCAATGTAAATGAAAGTAAAACTACAGCAACCAAATGGAAGGGAGGATTATTATTACACTTTTCATATGAGTGAATTTCTGTCAACAGTGTTGCAAAATCTGTTATGTTGTGAATTGTAAGTGTCCAACACTGTTTTTAAGAGTGTCAGATTAAATTATTGTCCAAAGCAGGACATCGGTGTCAGCATGCCCACAAGCCGCTGCATCTCTACAAGCTGCAAAACATTTTCCGAGCCTCGGGTCTCGTTCACCACTTCCTCCTCTGCAGGTCTTCGGCATGGCGGGCCGACGGACTCTGAAGGCGGTGCTCATCGACCTGAGTGGAACTTTACATATAGAAGACGCAGCAGTGCCCGGGGCGCAGGACGCTCTGAACAGGTAGGGAACCCCCCCCCAATCCAGAATGGAGGGGCTAGAGTCACTGCATGAATGAAATTGAAGTGACCAATGAAGCAAAGTCTCTGGAAATCTTCTGGTATCTTTGCGTCATTCATTTTGTTATTTCAGATTTATGTGAATCCTGAATGTGCTTTTAGTTGTAAGATGTTTGCTTCTGTGTTCTGGTGCTGCCAGGTTACGGCAGGCGTCCGTAGCTGTGAAGTTTGTGACCAACACAACTAAAGAGAGTAAGAGGAGCTTACTGGCACGACTGCAACATCTCAACTTTGACCTCCAGGTAAAAGCATCAAAAGCCATATTTAACTCAACGCATGCCTTACTGTAATGGTTAAGTTTTAAATTCCCATGAGGGGATTTCAAAAAAAAAAAAAAAAAAGATTAACACAAAAATGATTGTTTTGCTGTTTTTGACCTTGGGAGGGGCTACCTTTTTTTTCCTGAATTCAGGAAAAAGAGATCTTCACTTCACTGAGTGCAGCGAGGAGTTTGTTAGAGCAGAAACAACACAGACCGCTGCTGTTGGTGGAGGACAGCGCACTGGAAGATTTCACTGGTACAGAGCTGTGTGTGTGTGTGTGTGTGTGTGTGTGTTTCTTGATTCTATTTTCAATTCTTTTGAATATCATTTGTTTTAGCGACCATAGCAAACAACCTAAAAATATAATTAAAAAAAGAACTTAGATTTTGTTACCTCGAGATATGTTATTATTGTTTGTCAGTATTGTTGGAATTGTTTATTACTCTGCTAATCAGTGCTGTCAGCTGATTTTCCTTGTATTACTATTTCAATCTGTCTATAATTCAGTGTCAACAAAAACCTACCTCTTAAGTTTTATACATGAATCTGTACTTATTAGTACTTCATAAATGACTTGCTAATTAAAACAAAACATAGCAAGGTAGAAAGTGATTGACTTATCCTACTGCCTGTACGTCTTTCCATTTCCAGGTATTGACACATCAGAGCCAAACGCTGTTGTCATCGGACTCGCTCCGAATCACTTCGACTACCAAACGCTCAACAAGGCTTTTAGGTGGTTAACTCATTCATACGACTCATTCTTCTGTGAATCACAGAACATTTGGCTTCCAATTATTGTGAGGTTTTCCTTATGTTCCAGTCTAGTTTTTCTCACTGGTATGAGAAACCAAAATCAAGTATCTAATTTGCCTTTCATTTTTTCCTACTGTGATCTGATTCTTAAAGAGTAGGTAAAAATCATCTCTAACTTGCTTCTTTTACCAGTTTAAAATGCAGAGTCTATAGCCGCTCATTGACTAAGTAGTCACAAGAACGTAGCTATAGGAATAGTCACTTCTAGACTTCTAGTAGTTCTACTAACTACTCTGCTCCAAAACCGTTTTTTCCAATTGCAGTCGCACTGGCCAAGTGGCCATAGGAAGTGGTAGGAGGGGTGACGCAAGCACAGCAACGGTCTTTATTGAGTTAAAATCAGAAAACAAATACACCAAAAAAGTATGCCCTAAATCTAATGTACTGTATATAGCCAATGTCATAATTAAACAAGTCCCTCAAAGAGAAACGGGTCTCTCTCTCTCCCGCCTCTGCCTGCTGCAGTGTGTGTGTGTGTGTGTGTGTGTGTGTGTGTGTGTGTGTGTGTGTGTTTGTGTGTGTGTGTGTGTGTGTGTGTGTGTGTGTGTGTGTGTGTGTTGCTTGTGGAGTTTAACTCCGACAAGACAGTTACCCACAGGTTCCCGTTGATCTTATGATGGACCAAAAGATCTGGCAATGGCGAAATAAAAGCCTCTTATTCACGGAGCGGTCTGAGGTGCTTACAGCGGGGTCTCCGGGCATTACTGGCTGAGCAACGAGCTAGCGGCCCCTACAGGCGCTAGCTGGCTGTTGCATCACTTTATGGAACTTCTCAATTCCGAAAACTTTTAGGCAAAGTGTCAGTTCGGCAACGATTTTTGCAATACTGCCTATATTCAAAATCTAAAAATCATTTCTCGCCTAAGACGTTCTTTGGAAGTGAATTTAGTGACGAATAAGATGGTGAAAATTGTTTAAATTGTCTCGTTGTTGGTCTGTCTGTACGGGAAACCCGGCTCTCGTTACCCTAGGTTGCTATGCGGAAAAGGAAACAGTGAAAAGACTCTGCCCTGAAAAAGGAGCTGAAAGAGTTACAGGAACTTAAAAATCCCCAAATTGTTCCAGTCGGAACACGTGGAAAATAGGGTTCTAGGAATGTTATGTTCTAGGAACTGCCAAAATCCCTCCGGTCGGAAAGCAGCTATTAATAGAACAGTACCAAAGTCAGTCAACTAAAAATGCAAACTAAACGTTGTAGTACTTCCCTTCTTTATGCTTTTTTATTATATTTGGTGAAGCCTGTTAATCAAGTGTATTCTTCCCCTAGAATGATTCTGGATGGAGCGCCGCTCATCGCCATCCATAAGGCCCGGTACTACAAACGTAAGGATGGTTTGGCCCTTGGCCCCGGGCCCTTTGTAACGGGACTTGAGTACGCCACCGACTGCAACGCTACTGTGGTGGGAAAGCCGGAACGGACGTTTTTCACACAGGTTAGAAATGTATACTTAAACTACGTGTTTCCACCTTTTGACTGAAGGACGAAAAGAGAAGAGGCGTTTGTATTTATATCAAACATTTAAAAACACATTGCTTCTTGAAATCCAACTCTAGATATGATAAGTGTTTGTTGAGCAACTGTAGAGTTCATTTTAGCAAGTCAGATTTCTGTATTTCTTGTGTGAGTTTTGTTTTGGTTTTTGGTATTGTCTGAACTGATTTCATGGTTATGACACTTGAATAACCTCTAAACAAGACCTCATTTTCTTTGGCTGCTTCCTTCAAATAGGCTCTGTCTGATATAGGATGTAGCCCCAATGAAGCTCTCATGATAGGCGATGTGAGTATCTTGTCAATTGTGATTAATTAAGAGTCTGGAGAGACTTAATTTTCAATACTTGATAACAATATTAATACGCTTGTAGAAAAATCTCTCTGTTGGAACTTCCTTCCCAAATAAAATAAAATTTCATTAGGTAGTAAATCTACAAACAACTTATAACCATTTGCACAGCAGCCTGTGCACATGAGTGTAGTAACATGTACACTTTCTTAAAAGTTGGTTTGCTGTGGTTTGTGTCCCGTTGCTGTTTTAGGATGCCAGAGATGATGTGGGCGGGGCTCAGAACGCAGGAATGATGGGAATTCTGGTCAGAACCGGTAAGAAAAACGACGTCCTCCAATTTATTCTCATCCCTCAGCAGTTTCTGTTGTTTCTCTTTTCCTTCCACTTCTTCCTTTTCCTTTCTCTACCTTAACTTCCCTGACAGCAGCACATTGACCAGAAATTGTGGTTCTTTTTTTGTCTCTTCCTCATCTCTCCATCTTCTTCTTCCACTGTAATGTCTTCCTTATGTTATACATGTCATGGTATTTTCCCTTGGATCTCATTAGCTACAGTAAATACTGATCCAATTATTACAAGGTATATGCAGGAATCCTACGTTTATTTTTAATTAGACCCTTTACATATATACTGTATTTTAAGACTTCTTAGAATTATAACCGGTTACATAAGCAACACACAGGTACTTGCATTTGCTATACATTGATTGTAAGATAGCACAACAATTAGTTTATTGTTAAGTTTTATCAATACAACATAATTCAGATAGATGGGGTGCATAAGCTTAAGAGAATACATTTAGTGAGTAACCCAATGCAAGGTTTAGTAGCAAGAGTATTATCAGAAATACACGACAGCTAGAAACAATTCTGTTTTTTTGGGGTTGTTAATCAATTCCAATGATTGATTCTTTTTACATCTACAAAGCCCTCTATTATTTATTATTATGTATGCCTGTATTTTCCTGTAAATTTCCAGTGTGTTTGCAGAGTCCTAAAAATGATTAAAAGTTGAACAACAATTACAACAATTTGGGCCCTTAAAAAGTCCTAAATGTCATTATTTGAGGTATTAAATTGTGTTTTCAATATGTTTATTTGTCAAAAGTAGTAATAGTATGATATGCTATATAAGTAATATGCTAAACTCTACATGGATTTAGTCATTGTGGAGGTGTGTAATGGGAATCTGTGTAAAATAGTTACCTTAGTCCTTCTAGATTCTACGTCATTTGAAAAGGACGTACAGTACATTGCGCACTCACTGGCATAGTATATTATGAAGTATTTAATTGCACGCTATACTATGACTATGTATTATGCCTTTGTATTTCTTACATTCTATGCAATTATTAAATTCACACAAACTTAAACATACAACCTACTTGGCAAATATTGAAATCAAAATTGCAAAAAGACATTTCAATATGTTTCTAAGGACCCAAATTGTCACTAAGTTAAATGTATCAACTTTTGAAGACTTTGTGGACATCCTCTGTTCTAATTATTATTGTTTTTGTGGTTGATAGGATTTCACTTTTTCTCCTGCCAGGTAAATACAGAGAAGGAGATGAGAATAAAATCAACCCTCCTCCCCACCTGACATGTGACAGTTTCCCTGAAGCTGTTGAACACATCCTGAAGAACCTGCTATAAGATAGAAGGAACAACACAAATCTACAGTTTCACTCATTTTCTTATAGAATCGCCTGTTGTCAATGTTATGGCCTATTGGTGTTTTAACAATGGAGGGAGGGAAGTTATTGAATTATTTCTCTCATCCTAGACATCCAAAAGTTTTCCCCTTATCCCCTCAGCACGATTAAGGAAAAATAACCATCTTGTAATCTTCCAAAGTCAAAAAAAGTAAATTTCCATAAATAGTCCATAATGTCCGTAATGTCTCAGATTAATTATGTTATGTGAAAGGAACAAGCATGCATTTCAACAGTCCCCACCATCTGTTGTCACAAGAACACATTTTGTCATGTACAAATATAAGTTTGAATGAATAAATATATATAAAAATACTATTGATACATGAGGTTGTGATGTGTGTGAGCAAAAATAAGTTATTTTATAAAGCCCTAATAAAGATAATTGGTCTTTATTCTGATTTCCTGACATACTATACAATGGCTTTTTGAGTATTTTTATTTATTACATATTACAGGGACATAAATAACAATGACTTGCTGCCATTTTTATGATTTTTTTTATGACATACTATAATATGACTTTTTGACATAAAGACATTACTTCATGATTTTTTCGACAGTAATAGTATGAGTTTTTCAACATACTAAACAAAGACTTTTGTTTAATATACTATTTTTTGTCAACATACTATATAATGACTTTTTTCAACATGCTGTACATTTATTCCACAATACTATTACTTTATTTCGACGTGCAACCTTTTTCTGACATACTATATACTGTGACTTTTTTTTAAAGTTTGTAGACCCTTTTTAGAGATGTGTACATTCCACGATTGTTTTAGTCGTGCAACAGAAAGCTCAGATTAGACATGGAGGAGATCTGTGTAAAGTTTAACCCTAGTACACTCCACAGAAATACATATATAAATATATGTGTGTATATACACTGTATATATAATATATATATATATGTAAAGTATGGTGAAAAAGTGATAAAAAAGTCAAAGTATAGTATGACAATAAAATACATAGTATAGTATGCCAAAATAAGTAATAAGAAGTAATAGTATAGTATGTTGTAAAAAAATGATTAAAAGTCGTAGTAAGTTGAAAAAAGTTATGAAAAAATCATAGTATAGTATGTTGAAAATAATGATAAAAAGTCATAGTGTTGTGGTTTGGGGTTTTTGTTGGGTTTGTTTTCCTGTTTTTGCCTCCCTGTGAATGTCTCAGTGTTTTCCCCGGTCCCGTGTGTCTGATCTGTCTCCTGTTCCCGGTAAGCGTCTGTATGTTCTGTTTCCTGTTTTATTTGGTAGTCAGCTTCCTGTCTGGTCTTGTCTTGTCTGGCTTCACTTTGTTTGTCTGATTGTCCTGCCCTGCCCTAATGTTGTTCACCTGATGTCTCACCTGTTC
>NC_045748.1:5090937-5091720 GCF_008692095.1 Etheostoma spectabile | reverse complement strand
CATTACCTCCTGTATTTTACCCCAGTGTTTCCTTTACCTCTTGTTGGATCATTCCAGTTTGTTTGCTTGTATGCCGTTGCCCTGTGTGTCTTCCAGCCAACTTGTTTCGCTGTCGTCCCTGGCCTACCTGTTGGAGCTCCAGCCACCCCCTGTGAGTTTTTCCTTGTGACCTGTTTTTCCGTTTGGATTTTGCCTGTTCCCCGAGCCCTCGTTTGGATTGTTTTTTGGACTCCTTCCGTTGCTCCTGTGTTTTGTTGAACTGTGGCACTTATTCAACATCTGTACCTTTTGCCTGCTACTCTGCGTCTGGGTCCTTCTTCATGTTGTCCCGTAACACATAGTATAGTATGACAAAAAAGTCATAGTATAGTAACTTGAAAAAAGTGATAATAAGGTAATAGTATGTTGAAACAAGTTATTAAAAAGTCATAGTAAAGTATGCTCAAGAAGATATGATAAAGTCCTAGTATAGTATGACGAAAAACCTCATAGTATAGTATGTCAAAACAAGTGATAAAAAAGTCATACTAAAGTGTTTGGTTTTGGGTTTTACTTTGTTTTTTCTTTTCCTCTTTCTGTGGTTTTGGTTCCCTTTGTCTCTTGTCAGATTGTTTTGTCCTGTCAGTGTTGCTGGTTCCTGTCAGTGTGCTCTACGTTTGGACTCTTCCCTGTGTTTTTTTAGTTCCCTGTGGGTTTTTCCCTTTGTCGATATCCCAGTCTCTGTGAGCCTGTTTTTGTTTTCCGGTGTTTGTAATATTGGGATTCTGAACTTTTTGATTTTTT
>NC_045748.1:5090505-5090927 GCF_008692095.1 Etheostoma spectabile | reverse complement strand
TTTTTTTTTTTTTTTGGATTCCTTGTTTTAGGAATAAACTCTCCCACCTACCTGCTTGCCTCTTCCCTGCGTTTTTGTCCTCACTTCATGAACATTGCAATTCAGAATGCCAAAATAAGTGATACAAATTAATGGTAATAGTATAGTATGTTGAAAAAATTGGTTAAAAAATCGTAGTATAGTAGGCTGAAGAAAATATGAAAAAATCTTACTATAGTATAGTATGTCGAAAAAGTAAGTCTTGTATGTCAAAATAAGCGATGAATCCTCTGTGCACTCCAAAGTTAGTCATGGAGTCCCACAAGGATCTGTGCTCAGTACAAACCTGTTCACTTTATATATGCTTCCTTTAGGCAATATTATAATGAAACACTCCATAAACTTTCAATGTTATGCAGATGATACTCAATTATATCTATCAA
>NC_045748.1:5090082-5090495 GCF_008692095.1 Etheostoma spectabile | reverse complement strand
TGAAACTAATCAGTTAGCTAAACTTCAAATGTGCCTTCAGGATTTTAAAACCTGGGTGACCTGTAATTTTCTAATGTTAAACTCAGAAAAACTGAAGTCATTGCTCTGGGACCCAAGCACCTCCGTGACGCATTATACAAAGAGGTAGTTACTCTGGATGGCATCACCCTGGCCTCCAGCACCACTGTGACGAATCTTGGAGTTATCTATGATCAGGACATGTCCTTTAATTCCCATATAAAGCAAATTTCAAGGATCGCCTTTTTTCACCTACGTAATATTGCAAAAATCAGGAATATCCTGTCTAAAAATGATGCAGAAAAACTAGTCCATGCATTTGTTACTTCTAGGCTGGATTACTGCAATTCTATATTATCAGGATGCTCGAAAAAGTCCATAAGGACTCTTCAGCT
>NC_045748.1:5089878-5090072 GCF_008692095.1 Etheostoma spectabile | reverse complement strand
GCTGCAGCACGTGTTCTGACAGGAACAGGAAGAGATCACATCTGTCCTGTTTTAGCTACTCTGCATTGGCTTCCTGTAAAATCCACCATAGAATTCAAAATCCTTCTTCTTACCTACAAAGCTCTTCATGGTCAGGCCCCATCTTATCTTAAAGAGCTTATAGTACCTTACAACCCTACAAGAGCACTACGCTC
>NC_045748.1:5089771-5089868 GCF_008692095.1 Etheostoma spectabile | reverse complement strand
GGGTTACTGGTGGTTCCTAGAGTCTCTAAAAGTAGAACGGGAGCCAGAGTGTTCAGTTATCAGGCTCTTCTTCTGTGGAACCAGGTTCCAGTTTGGG
>NC_045748.1:5085229-5089761 GCF_008692095.1 Etheostoma spectabile | reverse complement strand
GGAGGCAGACACCGTCTCCACATTTAAGAGAAGGCTTAAGACTTTCCTTTTTGATAAAGCTTATAGTTGGAGCATAGAATTGAATATTTGTTAGGGAGTGAGGAGTCGCAGCGTCGGCCTAACCCGGCCCACTGGCTTCTCATCATAGTTGTCAGATCTATCTATCATATAATCAAGAATATAGTAAAACTAGAAGGAGACTTGGCATACAGCCCGATCCGGTTGGGGAGAGTTCCAATCCAACCAGGCTCCTGTCTTTACCATGTCTCTCTTGGTTTTGCTGTAATAGTTTTAGACCGCTGGGGACTTCCTTTGACACACTGAGCTCCTCTATCTTTCTACCTTTCCATTTATGTGCATCCATGTCCCAGAAATGCTTGTTACTAACCTAGCTCTGGGGAGTCACATGATTAAAAAAACTCATAGTATGACTAAAAAATAAATAGTATAGTATAATGAAAAAAGTTATTTAAAAGTCATAGTATAGTATGCCGAAATAAGTGATGAAAGTAATAGTATAGTATGTTGAAAAAAGTCATAGTGTAGTATGACGAAAAAGTAATAGTATATATGTCGAAATAAGCGATAAAAAGGCATAATCTAGTATGTTGAAAAAATTGTAAGAATGTCATAGTATAATATATTAAAAAAAGTTATGAAAAGTCATAGTGTAGTATGACGAAAAAAGTCAGAGTATTTTGAAAAGAGTGATAAAGTCATAGTATAGTATGATGGAAAACCTTGTAGTGATTAAGAGTAATGGTATAGAATGTTGAAAAAAAATGATAAAAAAGTCATAGTATAGTATGACGAAAAAACTCATAGAATAGTACGTTGAAAAAAGCGAAAAGCCAGTTTATGATGTCAAAAAAAGTAATAGTATAGTATGTCGAAATAAGCGATAAAAAGGCCTAGTCTAGTATGTTGAAAAAAGTGATATAAACGTCATAGTATAGCATGCAGAAAAAAGTGACAAGTCATAGTATTGTATGTTGAAAAAGTGATATATAAGACACAGTACAGTACTTAAAAAAAGTAATTAAAAAGTCATGGTATAGTATGACGAAAAATGTCGTATAGTATGTTGAAAAAAGGATAAAGTCATACTATAGTATGTCGAAAAAAGTAATAATACAGCACGTTGAAAAAAGTGATTAAAAAGTGTAGAATGTTGAAAAGAAATGTAAAAAAGATATAGTATAGTATGTCGAAAAACCTCAAAGTATAGTATGTTGATAAAATTGACAAAAAGTAATAGTATAGTATAGTATGTTGAAAAAATGATAAAGTCATGGTATAGTATGTTAAAAAAGTGATTAAAAGTCAAGGTATAGAATGTTGAAAAACAATGATAATAAAGTGATAGTATATTATGACAAAAAATCTCATAGAATAGTGTTGAAAAAAGTGACAAAAAAGCCATGTATATGTGTGGAAAAAGTAATAGTACATGATGTCAAAAAAGTAACAGTATAGTATGTTGAAATAAGCGATAAAGTATAGTATTGTATGTTGAAAAAGTGATATATGAGACAAAGTATAGTACTTTAAAAAAAGTGAATAAAAAGTCATGATATATGACGAAAACCTCATAGATTAGTATGTTGAAGAAAATTATAAAAACTCGTGTTATAAAAAGTAATATAAAAGTCATAGAGTGTGACAAAAAATTACAAAAAGTAATAGTATAGTATGTTGAAAAAAAGAATAAAGTCATAGTATAGTATGATGAAAAACCTCAGAGTATAGTATGTTGAAACAAGTGATAATAGTGATAGTATAGTATGTTGAAAAAGTTATAAAAGTCATATATACTATGATATACTGTAACAGTACAGCAGTATGACGAAAAACTCATAGTATAGTATGTTGAAAAGGTAATCAAAAAGTCATATTATAGAATGACGGAACAAGTAATAGTATTTGAAAAAATGATAAAACATTCATAGTATAGTATGTTGAAAAGGTGATTAAAAAATCATAGTATAGTATGCTGAAGAAGGTATGAAAAAGTAAATTATAGTAAGTATAGTATGACGAAAAACCTCATAGTATTTTGTCGAAAAAAGTAAAGTATGTCAATCATTATTAGATGAAAAATTCATCCTATAGTACATAGAAAAAAGTAACTATAGTATTTTGAAACAAATGATAAAAAAGGCATAGTATAGTATGTTGAAGAAAGTGATATAAAGGTCAAAGTAGTATGATGAAAAAAATGAGAAAAAGTATAGTATGTTGAAAAACGTCATAGTATTGCATATAGTAAAAAGTGATCAAAAAGTCATGGTATAGTATGATGGAAAAGGTGATTAAAAATCATAGTATAGTATGCTGAAGAAGGTATGAAAAAGTCAAAGTAGAGTATGACGAAAAACCTCACAGTATACTGTTGAAATAAACGATAACAAAGTCATAGTATTGCATAACGAAAAAAGTTATGAAAAAGTAATAGGATAGTATTTTGAAAAAACTGATAAAAGTCATATTATAGATGTCAAAAAAAGTAATATTGAGTCATAGTGATAAAAGCCATAAAAAGGCTTAGTCTAGTATGTTGAAAAAAGTAATG
Source organism: Etheostoma spectabile (assembly GCF_008692095.1). NCBI lineage: Eukaryota > Metazoa > Chordata > Actinopteri > Perciformes > Percidae > Etheostoma > Etheostoma spectabile. The sequence goes on along the minus strand of NC_045748.1, from coordinate 5,087,189 downwards.
AAAAGGCATAGTATTGTATATTGAAAAAGTAATATATAAGTCACAGTAAAGTACATCAAAAAAGTGATTAAAAAGTCATATTATAGTATGACAAAAAATGTCGTATAGTATGTGGAAAAAAGGGATGTAAAAGTCATACTATAGTATGTCAAAAAAAGTAATAGTACAGCATGTCAAATAAGTAATTGTATAGCATGTCGAAAAAAGTAATAGTATACTATGTCGAAACAAGCGATAAAAAAGGCTTAGTCTAGTATGTTGAAAAAAGTGATGAAAAGGCATAGTATTGTATATTGAAAAAGTGATATATAAGTCACAGTTTTGTACATAAAAAAAGTGATTAAAAAGTCATGTCATAGTATGACGAAAAAAGTCGTAGTATAGTATGTTGAAAAAAGTGATAAAGTCATACTATAGTGTCAAAAAAAGTAATAGTATGGTATGTCGAAAAAAGTAATAGCATAGTATGTCGAAATAAGCGATAAAATAGGCCTAGTCTAGTATTTTGAAATAAAAGTGAAAAGGCATAGTATTGTATATTGAAAAAGTTATATATAAGTCACAGTATAGTACATCAAAAAAGTGATAAAAAAGTCATATTATAGCATGACAAAAAATGTTATGGTATAGTATGTTGAAAAAAGTGATTAAAAAAAGTCATACTATAGTATGTCAAAAAAAGTAATAGTATAGTATGTCGAAATAAGCAATAAAAAAGGCCTAGTCTAGTATGTCGAAAAAAGTGATGAAAAGGCATAGAATTGTATATTGAAAAAGTGATATATAAGTCACAGCACAGTACTTTAAAAAAAAGTTAAACTTCATTAGTATGATGAAAAATGTCATAGTAAGTATGTTGAAAAAAGTGATAAAGTCATAATATAGTATGTCGAAAAAAGTAATAGTATAGCATGTCGAAATAAGCAATAAATAGGATTAGTCTAGTATGTTGAAAAAAGTGATGAAAGGATAATTGTATATTGAAATAGTGAAAATAAGTCACAGATAGTAAATCAAAAAAGTGATTGAAAAGTCATATCATAGTATGACGAAAAATGTCATAGATGTTGAAAAAAGTGATAAAAGTCATACTATAGTACGTTGAAAAAAGTACAGCATGACGAAAAAAATAATAGTATAGCATGTCGGAAAAAGTAATATTATAGCATATACATCATTATATAAATATAATATATATATATATATAGTATAAGTAATAGTATTGTATGTCTAAAAAAAAGTGATTAAAAAGTGTAGAATGTTGAAAAAAGATGTAAAGATATGGTATAGTATGATGAAAAATGTCATATTATAGTATGTTGAAAAAGGGATGAAAAGGCATATGATAGCATGCAGAAAAAACTGACAAAAAGTCATACTATTGCATGCTGAAAATCTCATTTGAAAAGAATTATAAAAAGTCATTGTATAGTATGATGAAAAACCTCATACTATAGTATGTCAAAATACGCGATTAAAAAGTAGTATTAAAAATACATTATATATTAAAAAAATATATATTAAAAACAGTATAGTATGTTTAAAAACATTGTACAGTATGTAGATTAAAGTGATCAAAAATTCTTAATATAGTAGTAATATAGACAGGAAAAAGTAATTGTATTATCATGGTGAGGCAGGAAATGAGGACCCAAATGCAGAAACAAGGAGTCAGATTGGAGCCGGTAACGGAGTTTATTTAACACAGTTCAAAAACAAGGGAGCAAAAAGCAAAGGCCAAGCAAAAAAAGCAAACTGGCAAAGGGGAGATAGAAGTCCAAACCAGACACAGGGAAGGCAACGCACCAACAGGGTGAATATCTCCAGGCAAAACACACGGAGGACAACAGGAACACTGGCAGCAACACGAGGATCAGGAACACTTGCAAGACGAACTAGAACGATCTGACAAGAGACAAAGGGAACACAGGGGTTAAATACAAGAGGTAACGAGGTAATG
>NC_045748.1:5085042-5085214 GCF_008692095.1 Etheostoma spectabile | reverse complement strand
GTCAGGTGAATCACATTAGGGCGGGGCAGGACAATCAGACAAGCACAAAGCAAAGCTATACAAGACTGGACAAGACAGGAAACTACACTATCAAAATAAAACAGGAGGTAGAACAATCAGACACAGGGGAACACAAGACTGGACCAACAACACAAGACTGGGGAGAAAACCG
>NC_045748.1:5083872-5085032 GCF_008692095.1 Etheostoma spectabile | reverse complement strand
ACAGGGAAGGCCAAATGGGAAAAATAACCCCAAACAAAATCCCCAAACCACAACATGTATAGTATAACAAAAAAAGAAAATTAAAAGTCATATTATACCATTTTGAAAAAGTGATGTGAAAGTCATAGAATAGTATGACGAAAAAGTCACGTTTGCAGTAAACAGTATGCCAAAATAAGTGATAAAAAGTAATAGTACAGTATGTTGAAAAAAAATGATAAAACAAATCATAGATTAGTATGCCAAAATAAGTGATAAAAAGTCATAGTATAGTATGTTGAAAAAATAGATTAAAAATAATAGGGTATGCTGAAGAAGATATGAAAAAGTCATAGTACAGTAGGACGACAAAATTGATCTAAATTCATAGTATGACAAAGAAATAATAGCATAGTATGTTGAAAAAATTGTAAAAAAGTCATAGTATAGTATGTTGAAAAAACTATAGTATGTTGAATTAAGCGATAAAAAAAGGCATAGTCTAGTATGTTGAAAAAAGTGATGAAAAAGCATACTACAGAACGTAGAAAAAAGTGACAATAGGTCATGGTAAAAGTAGTAAAAATGATTAAAATGACAGTATTATATGTTGAAATATTAACAGTATAGTGTGTCTTAAAAAAAGTAATTGAAAAGGCATAGTATAGCATGCAGAAAAAATGACAAAAAAGTTATTGTATAGTATGTCAAAAAAACTAATAGTATTGTATGTCAAAATAAGTGATAAAAGTCACAGTATAGTATGTTGAAAAAAGTGTTCTAAAAGTCATAGTATAGTATATCGAAATAAGTAATGGTATATTATGTCAAAATAAGCATTAAAAAAGGCATAATCTAGTATGTTGAAAAAAGTAATAAAAAGACATAGTACAGTATGCCAAAAAAGTAATTGTATATTATGTCGACAAAAGTCGTAGTATAGTATGTCTAAAAAAAGGCATAGTATAGTATGTTGGAATAACTGATAAAAAGTCATAGTAAAGAACGTTGAAAAAAGTGATAAAAAAAAGGCATAATATAGTATGTTGAAAGAAGTGATATTAAAGTCATGGTATATTAGGTTGATATAGGTTATAAAAATAGTGTTGTACACTGAACAAAGTGATAAAAAGTCATTGCATTGATGTCAAAAAAAGTAATAGTATAGTATGTCGAAAAAG
>NC_045748.1:5073137-5083854 GCF_008692095.1 Etheostoma spectabile | reverse complement strand
GTTTGATATGTTGAAAAAAGGGATAAAAATGTCATAGTATAGTATGTTGAAAAAAGTGATAAAAAAGGCATAATATAGTATGTTGAAAGAAGTGATATTAAAGTTATGGTATATTAGGTTGATATAGGTTATAAAAATAGTATTGTACACTGAAAAAAATGATAAAAAGTCATTGCATTGATGTCAAAAAAAGTAATAGTATAGTATGTCGAAAAAGTGATTAAAAAGGCCATGTTTGATATGTTGAAAAAAGGGATAAAAATGTCATAGTATAGTATGTTGAAAAAAGTGGTAAAAAGGCATAGCATCGGCCGCTTGGGGGGCTCACCTGGTGGAGCACGTGTCTCTGGGCAGAGGCTTTGTCCTCGACGCAGCGGCCGCGGGTTCAATTCTGACCTGCGGCCCTTTGCTCCGAGTCGTTCCCCTGCTTTCTCCTCTTTCACGCCTAAACAGTCCCGTCACAAATAAAGGCCTAAAATGCCCAACAGATTATCTTTAAAAGGCATAGTATACGTTGACAAAAAAAAGTCATAGTGGTTAAAAGGCATGGTATAGTATGTCGAAAATGTGATTAAATGGCATATCATTGTATTTTGAAAAAAAAGTGACAAAAGGCTTAGAATAGTATGTTGAATTTTAAAAAAAAAAAAGGCATACTATAGTATGCTGAAAAAAGTCATTGTATAGTTTGACGAAAAAAATCATACTACACTATCTTGAAAAAAGTTGTCAAAAGGCATAATATAGTATGTTTAAAAAAAGTGATAAAAAATCATGGTATAGAATGACGAACAATGTCATAGTATAGTATGTCGATAAAAGTGATTTAAAGGTATAGTATGCTGAAAAAAGTAATAGAATGACGTTTTTCGTCATACTATACCATGTCTTTTTCTCCCTTATTTCTGTATACCACGAATTTTCATTACTTTTTTTAATATACTACATTATCAATATCTGTTTCTACATATACTCAAACTATTTCCTCACTTATTTCAACATGCTATACTAGTTTTCGACGTACTATACTATGCTTATTTATCACTTTTGTCCCCAACATTCTATATTATATCACAATTTTGAAATTGTATTGTAATGCCTTTTTGTCCCTTTTTGCAAGTTACTATACTCTAACGTCTAATCACTATTTTCGAAATTCTATGACTTTTTATCACTTTTTTCAACAAACATTACTATGTCTTTCTTGTCATATTATACTGTCTCTTTATAACTTCTTCAACATATACTACGTTGCCTTTTTAATCACTTTTTTGAAATCATGACTTTTTTGTGATTCATTATTATGTATCACTACCTTTTTATTTCTTTCTATTTGACATACATTATGACTTTTTATCCCTTATTTTGATAAACTTTGACTTTTTTTCACTTTTTTCCACATACTATACTATACCTTTTTAACACTTTATTTCATCCTACTATACCGCGACTTTTGATCACTTTTCAATCCTTTTCTAATATTTTTTTTCAACATACTATTCCATACTATGCCTTTTATCACTTTTTGACATACTATACTTTAACGTGTTTAACCCTTTTTTCTACATACTATACCTTTACATCATTCTTTTTACAACGTGCTATCCTATTTTTCATCAAACTGTATTATGAATTTTCATGACCTTTTTTTGACATGCTATACGATTACCTTTTTGACATAATACTCCATAACATTTTTATGACTTTTTTTAACATGCCATTCTATGACTTTTTTAGGATTTTCTTTACAAGCTATACTATGAATTTTGTTCAACATACTATACTATGAGTTGTTTTATTTTATTTATAGATTATTTTGAAATGGAATACTTTGACATTTTATGATTTTTTTTCTACATGCTATATGACTTTTTATTAACATGTTATATGTTACATGTTATCTTTGATCAGGACATGTCCTTTAATTCCCACATAAAGCAAATTTCAAGGATCGCCTTTTTTCACCTACGTAATATTGCAAAAATCAGGAATATCCTGTCTAAAAATGATGCAGAAAAACTAGTCCATGCATTTGTTACTTCTAGGCTGGATTACTGCAATTCTTTGTTATCAGGCTGCTCGGAAAAGTCCATAAAGACTCTTCAGCTGATCCAGAATGCTGCAGCACGTGTTCTGACAGGAACCAGGAAAAGAGATCACATCTCTCCTGTTTTAGCTTCTCTGCATTGGCTTCCTGTAAAATCCACAATAGAATTAAAAATCCTTCTTCTTACCTACAAAGCTCTTCATGGTCAGGCACCATCTTATCTTAAAGAGCTTATAGTACCTTACAACCCTACAAGAGCACTACGCTCCCAGAATGCAGGGTTACTGGTGGTTCCTAGAGTCTCTAAAAGTAGAACGGGAGCCAGAGCGTTCAGTTATCAGGCTCCTCTCCTGTGGAACCAGGTTCCAGTTTGGGTCCGGGAGGAGACACCGTTTCCACATTTAAGAGTAGGCTTAAGACTTTCCTCTTGATAAAGCTTATAGTTGGGCATAAAATTGATTGTTAGGGAGTGAGGAGTCGCAGCGTCCACCTAACCCGGCCCACCTGCTTCTTTCATAGTTGTCAGATTTATCTATCATATAATCAAGCATATATAAACTAAAGGAGACTTGGCATACAGCCCGATCGGTGGGGAGAGTCTAGCCGACCAGGCTCCTTCTACCCTGTCTCTCTTGGTTTTGCTGTAATAGTTTTAGACATCATTGATACACTGAGCTCCTCTCTCCTCTATCTTCCTATCTTTTCATTTACGTGCATCCATGTCCCAAAAATGTATGTTACTAACCTAGCTCTGGGGAGTCACTCCCCGGAGTCCTTATGTTCTTTTTTCCCCAGCATGTTCCCTCGGATCAGGGATGCTTCAAAATCATGGTAGCAGCTGTCGCCATGGTCCCGCTACACGTTCTGCGGTGCCCAGCTACGTCCTGCTGTGCCTTGTAATGCCCACAGTGCCCTGCTATGCCATGAACTACTACAAACTACTATTTTTTTCTATTTTTGTTATTTCCACTAACCCCAACCGGCCCGTCAGACAACGCCTACCAAGAGCCTGGGTCTGTCCGAGGTTTCTGCCTAAAAGGAAGTTTTTCCTCGCCACTGTTGCTTGCTCTGCAGGAAACTACTAGAACTGTTGGGTCCTTGTAAATTCTGGAGTGTGGTCTAGACCTACTCTATCTGTAAAGTGTCTTGAGATAACTCTTGTTATGAATTGATACTATAAATACAATTAAATTGAATTAAATTAAATTGAAATTATGACTTTTTCATCACAGATTTTTTTTCACTCCATACTATGAAGTTTTGATGATTTTTTAACAAATAATTCTCTCCCTTTTGAAAAATTGACAACAGTACCTCCAGGCACGCAATTTTGTTGAATTTCTAATGAAGTGTGGCAGTCTCAAGAATTCATTCAACATCCATTTGCATTAAACATGGTTTATTACAGTTCAAGGTGATACATAGATTACACTTTATTATTACCGTTTCTTGGATATTTGATAAAACCTGTTCATCAAAAATTCATTTGAGAGGCAAAAACAATGCTGAAGAAATTTAATGTGTGGGAAGATCTTTGTCAAATATTTCACCAGAAGTTATATCATGGGGACACAGTGAGTTAATTAAATTTTGTTAAACTTACTAAAGTAATGATGTTTTGTATGACTATTTGCACATCAGAGTGTGTAATGTGTGTGATCTTAAAATAAGTTATTTATGAAAGTCCTGATAAAGAGCAATCTTGTCATGGCTTCGACCAAGTGTTACAGCGTTTGGTAAGTTTGTACACAAAACCTCCTCCATCACATGTGCAGTGGCGAGAAAATTAGTATTTTTTCTCATGTTAAAATGTGCTTGCGCGTCACACAGACTCATACTCTCTCTCCCAGGCTGTGTATTTGTCCATTAGGTTTCGAGCCGAGGGTTTGGTGTGCGTGATTACTTCCAGGAAGTCAGCTGTTGTCACAGTTTCCAGCTGGATGGCAGGCATTTCAGTGTCTCCTGTGAAGGAGAATCCCAGTGAGACAAGAGTCTTTAATTCAGGGGCACTTGACAGAAAACATGGCTGTTATGGGGTCGATCTTCTCATGTGGTAGTAGGTTGTTAAACCACTAAGATTGTGTGTGTGTGTGTGTTGTCCTACCATCTTGATGGGACTCCAGAGCATCAAAAATCTTGCGGACCGGTCTCATGGCAGCCTCCTTACACACCAGTCGTATATCAGAGCCAGAGTAACCCTCCACCCCCTGAAAGAAAGACAGGCAGATGAACATTAATGACAAAAAAACCAAAAAGATTCTATTTAATTCTAAAAAAGGCAATTATTTAAATTCTTGACAAAGAAAAAAATGAAATAGATAAAAGGATAAATAACACTTGTCTCAAGGCTGTAGTGGATAGTTTCTGTCCCCCCCCAAGGGGAATTATAAGTAATGACAGCAACACTTTCAGAGCAGCCACGAGACAATCCTTCTGTGATCCCGCAACAACCCCAACCCCTCCCCCACGCAGTTGCTAGTAGCATTTATTCCGTCAAATCAAGGAGGACACAAAAGATTAAAATTAAAAAACTAGACTCTTCAAAAGAGAAATCTTGTGGTTTGTATGTCCTCTTCATCTCCAAAGCTGAACACTGATGTTTTTTTTGTCAACGGTGACGTGAAACACATCACTCAAGCTTATCCCCGCAAAGTCGTAGGAAGATGACATTTTGTTAACATAGCCACACTGAGAAATACAGAGTTTTGTGGAGCCGATAGGCTTAATTAGCTTTGTATCAACTCATATGGCAATGGCTTGAATGTAAATGAAATGTGAATTAATGATTAATTCATTAATATAAAATAGTTGCACACTATAGCTTTAACGAGTCTTACTGTAACACACCTTTGCCAGAGTTTCATAGTCCAGCTCAGTTCGTAGCTCCACCCCTCCTGTGGAGCTGAGAGGAGGCAGCCAATGAGAGATCATTGCTTGGCGAGCTGGCGAGGAGGGAAGACTAACTATAATCCTCTTTTCTAACCTCCTCAGCATGGCATGGTCCAGCTCCCTGAGCAAAGAGCAGGAACAGTTAGACAAACTGTGGACAGTATTTAATTTCTTGTTAACTTTTATTCCAAATATCCTGGATTCATATTTTTAGTATTCCTTTTCATTATCTACATAAGATGCACCTTGTTTTACTTGGTAAGTAAAGTTGCTAATTAGACATTTAACATTTTTTAAAGAAATCATCTCAACCCAACAAGTATTAAGTTAAGCAAGATAAATAAAAAGAAACAAAGCATGAAGGAAAAGAGAAGATACTGATGCATGTGTGAATCTGCCATTCTAAAAACTGTCATCACTATTTGTAGATGATTTGTAGATTGATCCGCTGGCAGTACACACACTCTGATTTGTTGTCATTATCATTACGAAAGAGAAAATACTGATGGCCATCGAGGTTTGTACATAATGTGGTGTGTGTCCATGTTTTAGGTATTACCAAGGCAGGTTGGAGGCAGCCAGTACAAACACCAGGTCCTCTGATTTGGCCAGTCCGTCCATCTGAACCAGCAGCTCAGTCTTCATCCTGCGACTCCCCTCATGCTCTCCTCTGAAAACACACATCAGTCTGCTGGTACATCAAATTTATATTCACCCCCACTTTTAATGCTCTTTATAGTGACATGACATGTATTTGTAGAGTGTTCTGCCCATGGCCTCCTTAGATTAACAAAGAACTTCATAATTATAGCTAAAGTGATCATTTTAATTATCTTTTAGGGGTAATATTTTATTAATTCTATTTATTATACATGATCATTTAGAACTATTTTAGTGCAGTTTAGACTTTGTGTTTTTGGTTTATATTCATGAATAGTGTTCATTTGCATCCAGATGTTTATGGCTAAATGTGTGGCTAAATATGGCTAAATGGTACATATAGTTATACCACTATAATAATATCGTATATATAAAAGATGAAATGTCTAATGTAATGTGGCTGTAATTAAAACATTTCTGGGTTCACAAATTACAGATGTCTTACACCGAGTTAAATGTCTTACTCAAGGACAATTTTACAGGAGACATGGCCTCAGGTGAACAGAAACATTATTGGTCATTTTCTATTCCCCTTAACTTCAGAACTGGGAAAAAAAATAATAATTTAGGACATGTTGTGGTTCAGCTTACCCCATGCTCGCTCCTCTCTGGCTCATCACTGACTCCAGCTCGTCCAGGAAGATGGTGGATGGTGCGTGGTACCTGGCCAGTTCAAAGAGAACCTGCAGACAGATACATACATTTACACAAATCCACAGTAAAACATGCAAAGTATAGGAGACAATGTATGTAACATTAAACATGTTTTTTTTTATGTTGCATTTGACCTATTGTGTGTGTTGAAGAATAACCTACCCTGACCAGTTTCTCAGAGTCTCCCCTCCACTTGCTGACAATGCTGGAGGCTGAGATGTTAAAGAAGGTCGTCTTACACTCTGTAGCCACGGCCTTGGCCAGCAGCGTCTTACCCGTACCTGTGTGTATGTAACTCAGTGTCACAAGAGTACATGTCAGTAAGAATTCAAAATTTTTGGACTGGAAATGAGCAAACAAACATGTTTAGATTTTAATTAGCAATCCTGACAACGGTTTACCTGGGGGGCCATAGAGCAGCAAGCCCTTCCATGGAGACAGAATGCCTGTAAATAGCTGGGGGTACTGTAAAAAGAGAGAGTAGTAAAATATAAAAAAAGCACGGAAAATCCTTCAGTACATCACATGATTTAAAATAAAAACTATTTTATAGCTGCAAACATAATCTTCCAGCAACAAAACATACATTTACATACATGTCTTCTGCAGACCAATCAGAAGATGAACTGTGTGCAAAGAAAACTGATTTGCTTGAGGTACAGCTGAGTCAGTACTCCAAATACCACATACCACAAATTAATCGAATTTTAGGTGACAAACAGAGGCTAAGTCAAATCACCAAACTGACCTTATACCTTAGAAAATGAATAATAATGGAGACAGAAGTCGGGGATTGTGGGAAGGTGGAGGTATGGTGTTATTCAATAAAACAGGCCAGAATAGAGGATAGACACATCAGTCCTCATCTCCGTCTGTAAATGCCAAGAGGATGCAGACAACCTGATTTGTTGTCATCATATCCATGAGAGAGGTCATGGTGATGATGATAGAAGTGTGTGTGTGTGTGTGTGTGTGTGTGTCATGTTTTATTTGTATGTTCAATATCTGCATGCAGCTTCAAAATTGTGTGAATGGGGCTGTGTATGGAACGTCTACATGGCATTGCAGGTGTGCGTGTTCTTGCCTCACTGCCTATCTATCAATCTGTGTATGTGTGTGTTACCATATTATCCCAGATATAGATTTAATGTCAGCCTAACAGACTAGTCTGACCCAGCTGCCCTCCTTCCCTTTAAAGGAGATGTATTCAGAATCGAAGACAGGCGACCGGTGCTGAAATACCAGCGTGCCCAGGCAGCGGCCGCACCTTAATGGGATAGACGACGGCCTCTTTGACTAATCGCTTTGCGTCCTCCAGGCCGATGATGTCCTCCCACCGCACGTTGGGGCTGTGCAAATAGATGTCCTTTAGGGGTGAACACACAAAGAACACACAGAGTGAGGGATGCATGCGAAAGACATCAGCTTGAAATAAACACACACACACACACACACAAATCAGGGTGTGATTAGGTTCGTGTACATAGGTGTCCTTTAGAGTGTAACATCACATAAGGGGAATAGATAGAACCTGCGCCTTCATTAATACATCAGAGCAATCCATTCCCAACAAAGCTCTTTACTTCTCTCTAGTGGACTTATTTGGTATAACTTAAAGCATATTTTGACAAGTAGGGAGTTTACATCAAATCAGCCTCTCGACATGTGTTGAGCATGTGTTGTCTTATTTGTCAGTGTTTTCAATATAGTATTTGTGTGTATTTGTGTGTACGTGCTTGTGTGTGTGTGTGTGTTTGTCTTTAGTACCCTGCTGATGATTGCAGCAAGTTCTCTCATCTCACCGCTCATTCCAGAAAAGCCACTGAGGGGCTTCAGCAGCCGTTCCTACAACACAGCATAACATCATTATTATTGGTGGTAGTGAAGTACTAATAATACCTTTACTATCGTTTGATTTGTGCCATTGTAATATAATAAAAATGGCATGTCAAATTTATATTTTTCCACATTTTACACACTATAACTACCATATGGTCTGAGTCACTGCCAGCTCCTTTGACAGCGTCATGGATTGAAACTTTGCCGTCAGTCATCTGGCCCTAAGACAAGATTTTATCTCATTTAGGCGAACAAAAGGCATAAAAAAACAAAAGCATTGATTCAATTAAATTTTTTCATGTTTTGTACATATCGGTGTACATATGTATCAGTTTGTATATGCTTAAGTAAAGAGAAAAAAAACTTTCAAAAATGTTAAAGATCATTTCTGTAAAATCACAGACACAGGGAATTCTCATTAGGATTTGCTGTTCATTTGTGGTCTTAATAGAAGTGAGGGTTAGTAATACCTGAAATGTAAATTTGATCACTTTCACCCGTAAATAACAATTATTTCCTAGTACCTTTCTGTTATTTGCTGCCTCACCAGCTGGTCCACTTCTGATGGAGGACACGTTAAGACCAAACTCTGCCAACTCTGGAGGAACAGCAGAACCATTCTCCTAGAAACACAGTCGTCTGGATGTCAGAATAACCATCTTTAATTTTAATATTCTGATCTTGGTTGTTCTGTGGTTAATGCTATACATTTGTATGTGAACTGGCAGTTGTCCTCTTGGCTCCGTTTCCAGACTTGGGGATCTGGGACGGGTTGATTTTGGGAAGAGGCTTTACAGCTGAACAGGGAGTCCTGATGGACAAAGACACAGATAATATCCATCAATGGATGAAGCAAACTATCATTGGTACATTTTTCTGTCTCAAATTAATCTATCTTACTTGTACTTCCAAGCACACCTAACCTAAGTCAAATCAGTGCAATGCTTCTTTAAATCAAGAATTACAATTTTTTGTTGTTGTGTATTTTAGTCATTTTGTTTGTATGATTTGCATGCATTTTACTCATTTTATTTATGATTATTAGCATGTATGGACAGTGTAAACCCTGAACATGAAATGAACAGAAATGTACAAGAGATGGAGAGACTCACCTTTTTATACTACTACTTCTTGCATTCCTGTTTTCAACTTGACATAAAAAACAGAAAATATTCATAGAGTATTTTCAGATATTTAACGACTACATCCCAGTAATTCAGAAATTATTTTTAAATTGATCGCATTGGGCATCAGATATGATTTCAAAGTTGCTTCATGGCTTAGTGTAGTCCATATACCTGGTTCTGCTGTTCTTCTGATAAGTTTGGGATATTTCTGGAACTTGACGTAGTAATAACTCTCGTATTCCATCAACACCATCTCCAGATCGATGTTATCACAGACCTCGAACCTCCTCACACCCCCATTAGTCTCTTGGTCCAAGGCCACTGCTGCAGACACATAGCTGGTGAATGGACACACACAAGAGCTCACACAGATGCACGCACGATCCTTGGAAAGATCAAAAAGTAACACAAACAAGGTAAAATATGCCCGCTGTCTTGCGCTGTGAGCCCGGGGAGTCCAACATGATTTAGTTTTAATGTGTTTTGTTGACGAGCTGCATGTAGCCTATAAAGCCAGACACTTTCTGTAAACGCATGCACGCTCCTGATGCTGGGCCATCGGTGTGAATGTTTATCTGATGAGCAGGTGGCACCTTGTACAGCAGCCTCGGCCACTGTGAATGGGGAATTGTTCCTGTACTATGTAAAAGCGCTTTGAGTAGTTAAGACTAGACTAGAAAAGCGCTATATAAATACAGTCCATATACATTTGTTTACACAACTGCATACTGACCCTTGCCCAAGCAGGTGGTGGTAAATGAGGATGAGGAGGTTCTTCCTCCTCATCTCAGTCCTCAGCTCATCCTATTGGACAGCAACACAGAACACAGTAGTCATTATTGATATTAATTAATAACAATATAAGTCAAGTCAAAATATCTGCTTTTTAAAAAGGTCCAAAGTCTAGTAATACCCTGTGGTTGACACCATATACTGTTAAAATAAGTATATGGTTAACACATAACACGTGAAGAGCATCATAGAGGGTAGTGCATCATGGATGTATACTAAAACCTGGATACAGCGTTCGAAGCGGAGCCCTGTTCATTATGAGGTGCTCAGTGGCTGAGACGGGGAGAGACAAAATCCCAGTAGAGGGCGACACATTACCACAAATGACAACCCTTGACTGGGTATCTAGGCAACCTGTAGACGCTGATTAGTTGTGTCACAGGATGCTTGCTAAACAAGGTAGCTAGCTAGCAGGATTAGCTCAACGACAAGCTAAATGCTTATTGTTTAGCTAGCTAGCCAAGTTAATTGTGACAGTTTAGCTACCTGTTGTTTGCTGCATAACATTTGTGTAAAATGCAACGACTTGGCCCTGAATACATGCTACTATCAGTATAACGTTGTTGTCATCTGAGGCAGCTAATTTGGCCATAAGCAGAGGTAGCTAACTTTTCTCCCTTCTCCCAAGTATCTAGTATTGCTAGTTAACGTTAGCTAAAAGTTGTTAGCTTGCGGTTGTCCGTAAACGCTGCTAGAAACCCCCCCCCCC
>NC_045748.1:5063612-5073127 GCF_008692095.1 Etheostoma spectabile | reverse complement strand
CAAAGCCCATTGTTCACTCACCGCTTCCCGGGCTTGGTGGGCGACTTTCATAGATTGATATGAGAGCTCCATCATAATCCTGAAAGGTTAGTGAGACAGTGGTTACGCTAAATCAGTTTCCTAGATAATGTCCATCAGCTAGTTTTTGAAGTCTGTGCAACGTGTTTCTGTGTGAGGTCCTATGTTTTGTCCCTCGGGGGATACCGTACACACAGGTATTTTGGTCTGTCTCTTCCATGACTCTATAGTCTCTCCTGTGTGTGTGCGTGCAAATACAAACCGATAAGCAATGAGCAATAAAACACTTAAACAATGACATTGCAACAAAACTGCCCAAGTAATAGTAGTTTTGTATTAGACGTTTTTTTTGGCTAAGAAAAAAATATGTGACAAGTAGTTTAAACTGGTAAGTCTGATATGTATGGCGTGTTTTTGTATACATTCATACAGACAGGCTTTCTACTAGTATGACTGTGAATCTTATTTTGTATCGTTTGTATCCATCCTTTGCAATAGTTTCTACTTGCAGCCCTTACACAGAGATGTTTTTGGTAATCTGCTGAGAGTTTGATGAGAAGATCAATACCACTCTTTATGTCAACAGGAGGGACATTCTACTTTTTCTACACTCAAATTAAAGCGGATTCTTTTGAGCGATTCAAAGAAAAGTATCCTCTCTTAAGAATAGTTAAAGATGGAGAATTGGCTTGAGAATGCGCAAATGGAGTGGAGCACAAAGTAAGATGGAGGCAGGGTATCAAGGCGATGAACAGAGAGTAAGAGGGAACAAAAGAATGACACAAAGGAGTGGAAGGAGATGAGTAAGTACAGGAACAGAGGCACACAGAGAGATGTGGAGTTAAGAAGGAAAAGTCAAACAACCACTGATTAATTCAGGGATTGAGCTGATATACCTGGTAGTTAGAGTGTGTGTGTGTGTGTGTGTTTGTGTGTGTGTGTGTGTGTGTGTGCGCACCCTTACAGGACATTGAGTGATTAGTCAAAAGAGGCTTTCATCTATCCCATTAAAGTCTGGCTGCTGCCTGGTATTTCAGCACCGGCCGCCCAGCTTCGATTCTGAATACATCTTCTCTATAGGGCTTACAGAGAAGGAGGGCAGCGGGGTCAGGCTAGTCAGTTAGGCTGACATTAAATCTATATCTGGGATAATATGGTGACATGAACATACACAGATGGATAGAGAGGAAGGGTGGCTTTACAGTATATAGCATAACAAACACACAGACAATGCATATGTGCTTTGGCAGGTAGAACGTATGCACACTCACTCACTCTCGCCTATATGCACACACAAGCCAACACGCACATGAAATACACACGCTCTATCATCATCACCTGGACCTCTCTCATGGACAACAAATCAGGTTGTCTGCATCCTCTTGACATTTACAGACCGAGATGAGGACTGATGTGTCTATCCTGTTATGTTGGTCCGTTTTATTGAATAACACCATGTGATCACGCAGCAGTCCTCCACCTACCCACAATCCCTAACCTCATCCCTATTTTGATTAACTCCGGTGTACATATATAAGGTTAGTTTTTTTAAATTTCACTCAGCTTGTGCTTACCACCCAAATTCTCCCTGTTTATTTTTGTTTTGCAGGATAAAGGCACCTGTGATAGTTTACTCAAGATTGATATTTGATGTTATGTATTGTTAAGTAATAAACCAGGCTTGTGTCAATTTTAATTCAAAAACATTTATTTCTTCTGGCACTGTCAGTTTTCATTTTTACCTTACAGTAAAGTGCACATCTGTTCAACAATTAAGGTACAGCGATAGTGTTTTTTGTTTTGCCATCCATGAGACCACACTACTACTGATGCTGCTTTATATAAAACAAATAACTTCAGTTTGGGTAGTTATGCAGTATAATTTCACTCCCACAGAAACCCCATTTGTGCATTAATGAGGGCACCGTATAGGCATCAAAATCTGAAAATAAGGCTTCATATGAAAAGGTACTGACTTGGAGGTGGTGGATTCAGCAGCAGTGATTTGCCTGTACTGTACAATTCCTCGTGAAATAAACATATTTCCAAAAGGCTTTGATTTTCTGCCATTTCTTCCCAGGATTACATTGCAAAGTGGGATTGTAGAGGACGAGGCTTGTGGATACCATTTTGTTTTTGCCTTGTTGGGCTAGTGCAAAGATCTCGACAATGAACGGAGGCTGACGACAATTTAGCCAAGTGGTCTCACTTGGTCAGACTCAGAGCACATAATTCAAGTTTATCTCAACAATTACATTTTCAAAAAGATTGTGCCATGTCTATTAAGCTTGTAAAACTCTGAAACATTTCAGGTAGATTTTTTTAATTAAGTTTTATGTTTTATCCATCTTATTAAAGTAATGAATTAAGTGTAGAGGTACAGTTTAACACTGCATACGTCAGCAGTGTTTTCCCCCTAATCTAAGCCAAATAGAAATAGCACAAACATGTTAAAAGGACAATTGTTTTTCAAAGAAAGTATATTTTGTAAAGTATATCTTGGTGTTCAACAGCAACAAACATTGTGCAGAGTGTGTTGTGTACATTTGTCTTTACAGTTAAAAACAAAAAAAAGACAAAAAAACACCAAACAAACATAGGGCTACAACTGTGTTTGGATTTAACGGATAATCATCTACCAAAGTTCAGAGAGAAGAAAGGATTGAACGCTTACTCAATAAGCCCAAAAAGGTTAGGGAGAAATTTGAAAATTGCAATCTGTTGCTGCAAAGTAGCTCTAAAGCAGTCAGCATACACCATGACAAAGTATAATAATTTAAACACTGCTGTCCCGGAGCTGGTATGAACCTGACTTACTGAGCCAAAACATGGAATGTTGTACACTCGTCACTCAGGCAGTTTTGTCCACCATTGCCCCTTCAGGTTTTCAACATTTTCCCCAAAAAATATAGTTTAGTATAAACAGATCAATGGTGAATGAGGAAATGGAGCCACATTTCAAAAGAGGCTTGATCTTTGGAGTAAACATGCTTCTTGACTTCTTGATGTTGGTTTAAGAAGTTAGATCCTCATAAAGACCCTCATTTACTGAGAATATGCATGCATTTAAATATCAAACAGGTAATTACTAAGAAAATAGTTTACTTTGGCTTGGCATTATATATTTGTTTTACAAACCAAATTAAGCATTGCATATCGTTTTAAAAGTGATTTCTTGGTCCCCAAATTTGCTGTCAACTACTTTTTTTTTTTTTTTTTTTTTTAAATCACAGCTTTAGCATTGTCTAATCAGCATTTATTATTTTTAAGAAGTGATGGTTGCTAAAGAGTTAGTACTCAAACGTCTAGTCACAGATATGTTATTATTTCCAGAATAAAATCTTAGATATGGCAATTTCTTGGAAAAAGGTTAAAGGGTCTCCATTCTTGAGCCAGACTATTCAAAAAAAAAAAAAAAAAATGACAACCTCACTGACTATGTAGGCAGTTTGAGCTCTCAGAGTACTGCTTATTGTGTGGAGTAAGATGCTGATATCACTGTGGGACTCGTTGAATGGTACAACCTTTACGCAAGGCAGTGGTAAATGTTGCACTGTTGTTGATGCAAGTTAAATGTCACAGGGGAAAGGGACTCAAACACTTTATTTTGGATAGCCTTAATAAGGTGGCAAGAACTTGAATGAAGTACTCTACTGATGCAAATTTAGATTGTCTTCAATTCCTGGTAAACATCTTTATACTTGAATACTCAAGCACAGATTTTTTCCTCATGCTAGATGTTTGCGGTGACGGGTAAAGTGGTGTAATGACAAGGCGAACCTTTGATGTTTGATGTTTCTTCCCCCGTGCGGGTGTCCAAGCTTCGACCGTGCCTCAGAAAACGCCGGCCTCTGTAAGTAGTGTACCAGCCTCAAGTAGCAGACCCTTGACATAGACACGGGCGGTGTAGAACATCGTAAGGAAGTCCTGGGTGCTGAACAGGGTGTCTGCCAACGCAAATCCCAGCGTGGAAGGAATGAAACCTCGGCCATACTCCACCATCCACGTCCCGGTGCTCCACTGGACTGAAGTGGCCTCACCTACACTGTGTATGATGGTGTCACCTGTGAAACAGTTTGGATGTTCAGGAAGACATTGGTATAATTCAGTATCAAGAGAAAACTATTCATATCAAAACATATTATTACAGAAAAAAATGTGTTATGGTATTACCAGGGTAGTACATTTCACTCTTGGTTGTCCCCTCCTTCCACTGTCTGAAAGTGCCGGATATGATGGTGTCAGAAATCTCAGCCCAGTAACGACCTGACAGAAGAAGAGAGCATACATGGAGTCTAACTTCCAATGTTTCTTATACTAATTGATCACACGGTCCTAACAAAAGAGCAATAATTTAAAAAAAAAAAATGTAAAAGTGTAGTACATATTAAGATTTTCTTTTATAAAACAAAAGAACTTCTTCTCAACATAATTCAAGTTTTCATAGAATTAGAGATTTGTTTCTTTCAAAAACACTTTAATTCAGTAATAGAATATGACTATGAAACATTTAAAAAAACTATAATAGTATCACTGTTGGTTGGATTTAAGCTGTTCCTTTCCCATTGCCTGAAAAACAGTCAGACTTTCAATACTCTTCATTCCTTACCCGAGTGTCCTCCTGTGTCCACTGCAGTACCAAACAGCAGCACATACTCCGTGAGCGAGGCGTGGAGGAGACACATGGAGCCCATCCAACCTCCGGCGTTCACAAACACCCACTGCAGGTCCTCGTCTGGCAGGATGTGGCCAGGATACCTAGTTCAATTAAAATTCATCAGCTGTTTTTTAACAAAACACACACAACATAAAACTCATCTTGTGACCTCAATAGCATGTATTCACATCAGCATGTAGCTAGAGTAGGTAACCTTGCTTTGTTGAATTAATATAGGCTCAGCTCTGCAACCTGCAATGGCTTTAAACACATTAAATATTATAGAGTCTAACGCTGAAGTCATTTAAGTCCATTGACTTAATATGGGTCAACCACGATGTTGGTATCTGGTTCAAGAAATTGAAGGTGATGACATTTAGTTGAAGCTTGTAGTCTCTGAATATATTTCTGATGCAAAATAATTGTTTACCTCTTTCTGAGCTCCACCACCACTTTGGAGAAGGCCTGTTCATGGTCCTGTCCTGAGAATAGAGACATTTACAGTGTACACATATTGAAGGCAGGGGGAGGACTACTTACATTCACGTACTGAATAAACTGCAGGCGTGGCTTGGCTTGACTTGATGCAGCTAAAAAAAAAAAAAAACTCATTACCAAACTCACCTGCGTACTGTTTGGCCAATTTGGCGACGTCTTCTTTGTTGAAAACGTACTGCTTGGTGGCCATCCAGTGCCGCAGGAGCAGCACGGCCAGGACGGTGACTATGGCGAATAGGAAGAGTTTTAAAATCGTTTTGACTACAGACATGGTTAAAACAACACGAAACAGACAGAGACAGAGCAGGAGGTTCGACTACACGTGTACACAGAGGCCGACAGGTTGATGCAAACACGCCATCGAGAAAAGAGTTACACTGACAGCTTCTTCCTGGTCAGGTGGGGGGCGGGCAGTGGAACATCAGCCAATCCGAGGACGAGTCTGTCACTTAGGCGACGGCAACTTTAGGGTTGCCATCACACTGTAAAACCCCCTTTAAATAATTGTTTAATGTTTTACACACTTATACAAAATTGAATTATACACAAATATACATTTTTATACATTGTATGAAATGTAAACGTTTAATTTCCATGATATTATTATTTGGTAATTTTCGCCCTTATGCTTTGGCATTTTAGAGGTTTGTCATCACATGTTGATTTGTCACAAAGAGCACGTTTTTTTGCACGTCAAAAAACAGGAAGTAGACAGAGGAGGTTTATTGACTGGTAGCTAGCTAGCTGTCAACTAAAGTTCAGAAGGACCTAGCTAGCTAATAGTTCGAGGATTTAGCACCGGACAGTTGGGACAGTTCTGAAGCAGCACCACCTGACATGAGTGGCAAAAAAGAAGTCAGTTTTGATCCAAAAGGTAGGGAGCTTTGTGAACCCACCATTTAAAATATGCTAGTTTTACCTTCCCTTGCTAAACGCCAAATCCTCACAGACTTTTTTTCTTCTTTTTTTTCTTAAAAGTAGGACACATCAAACACATGTGAACCAATTACTGATTTATCCAACTAAAGTGAATAGTATGTAAGCCGAATTCCCTAGTTGGTCAATGTCAATCATAAAACGTCTTGGGATTTTTTCCACCTAGAAACACTTTCCCCGATACTACACAGAACCGTTAAATTAACATATTTATCACTGGACTCCTGTCATATTGAAATACCACGTAGAGGAGAACGTATAGCTTTGCTGAAATCAATATATGTTGGTGTTAAACCACTTGGTCTAGTCACGCCTGAATTCCTGCATTGACAGAGTACGTATTGCTTTACAACACACAGTCAGCTGTGTGGTCTCGTGACTTAAGTTCCTGCTTCCAGCTAACAGGCATCCCTATGAACCACAGCTATACTGTACCTTAATCATCTGTGCCTTAATTCTTTTGGATGTGTTTCATAATTTGACGTGTTGGTTATGTGTAGCAACTGAATTAGAACATTTTATGTTTTACTGACTAAGTTAATTCTCAGACAAAACAGTACCACATAATTGATGATACAAAAGTTATTAGTTTCAGCCATGCATCAGCTATTTCTTCTACAGATAATGCCAATGAAATGGACTTCCAGTGACACACAAAAGTCAACCTAATTGACAACAATTAGGTTGACTTTTGTGCACATGCACATTAGACTATATTCTACTGTCACTTTTTGGCTTTTGAGAGAACCAGCATTATCTGTAAATCTTTGTTTGTAATTACATTGCTTTGCATTATTTCTCTCAAACTCCTCAGAGCACCAGCATCTGCGTTATAACCCTTTGCAGGACACCTGGGTCCTGGTGTCGGCCCACCGCATGAAGAGACCCTGGGCAGGGCAGGTAGAAAAACCTCCTGAGGAACACACACCCAGATATGACCCCCACAACCCACTCTGTCCCGGAAACACACGTGCAAATGGAGAGGTAAGAACCGTTAGATACATTCCTTCAATATATAAGTCCATAGCAAATGACAGCTTATTTGCCCGTGGTTTAGGTAACAATATTTGATTCTCTACAGGTCGTTGTTTCCACTGAGGGAGCATTCACACTGAGTTGTGAGTTTTGCCACTGTTCATTTGAACCCTGGAAGATTTAAACATGTCTCTTATACTTTCATCTGAGAAGATGGCGAAATACAATAAAAACCACCTCCAGGCTTCAAACAGCCCTTGAGAAACCTGTATAGATGATGCCAAAGATGTTTCTTCTCTGCAGTCAAGAGTGGTACTCTGCAGTTAATCATCATTGTAGATGGTGTAATAAACCATCACATCAAAGGAATGATTTAGCCATAACATTGCCAGTGTTTGCAAATGAAAGCAGTGGTCGTTTTCAAATACATATCTGGACACGTGCAGCTACCAAACAACATATGCCAATTAGAAATGGTATTCGCTTTGGACAGCACAATAGATTTTGTGTTTTTTTTTTAAATCTCTGTGTCTGTCCGTTACTCTCCAGGTAAATTCAGACTATGACAGCACTTTTATTTTTGAAAATGATTTCCCTGCTCTTCATCCAGATGCTCCCGATCCTGGTGAGTGCCATTTCTGATGCTGTAAAAATTCTGTAACATGTCATTGTTATACATGATAGAAAATATTTAAGCAACTAGTTGCAATAACAGTGTGTAGACATTTGTTCAATTGCTTGTAATTTTTTTTTTTTATTGATTTTTTTTTTAACATATTTTGCTTTCACTTAATTCTTTTGCTGTTTAATAAATTGCAAAGTGTTGACATATATATAATTTTTGCTAAGGGATTTTCTACATCTTGGACACAAATCAGTTTTTTAATAACTTAATAACATGCCACAAAAAAACTGTTCAGTAAGGGGTTAATAGGTATAGTTGGAATAATACTTGTTCCTGAGATTAAATTTCAAAAGAATTGTTGAAACAATTTACATTTGCTGTTGTGTTCATCAGGTTCAGATCAACATCCACTGTTTCAGTCTAAAGCAGCCAGGGGCGTCTGGTAAGAAAAAGGCCTCATGTTACACATTGTAGAAATAATCATTGTGTGCCATTATACTGTGTGAAGCCTTTAGCATTTGTGTAAAGTATGTATAAATGCTGTTATTTTACTTTGGAATGATACTTTATGCGTTATTTAATGTGCCATGCCAAAGAACTGAATATGGAATCTAACTCTAAACTAAACCTGTAACAGTATATGAAATAGCAACATTTATGTTTTATATTGTATCCGGACGTTTAACGATAAACAAAAAAAAAATACAATGCTGCAATCAGATGAATATTTAACATCTTCATAATCTTAATTCAAATCTGGTTAGAATTTAGTCAAGGGTGCATCTTAATCAGTGTTCCTTTTTAAAATGATGATACATTTAAATTTATGTCTAATTAAATCCGAACTGATGATTGTAATCAAAGCAGTCATGCTGAGGCAACTTCCATTCGTTGTTGTGAGCAGCATCAGCATAATCAGCTATTAGGAGGAGGTACTTAATCAACACGCTGCATGCCACTTGTTTCCAAGACATCTTGAACTATGCAAAGCCCCAAATCCACATGTTCATACATATATAAACATGTGTGCGGTCCTGTCTGGCACCACCAGATGGGGATGTTCTCCCACCACCGAATGTTACGATGGCAGGGATTTCAGTCCAGTGATATTTACCCCAGACCCTGTGTGTTGGCAGTGGCACAGCGGGGATAAGGGCTTATTCCTGGGAATATGTTTTATTCAGTCATGAAATATGGACTTAACAAAGTTTGAACCAGCTTTTTGATCTATTGGCATTGACTGTTGGATTTATTCCCTGTCAAAGCTAATCCTTTGTTAGTGCTCACCATACACAGTGTATGATTACAACATCCACAGAAAGCTTTGTTGCACAATACCTTTTCTAATAAAATGTTCCTTCTCTTGACGCTTGGCCTCACACGGCTCTGTAAAGTGTATCTTCTTGCACATATACAAGCCGTTTGCATTAAATATAACAACGATACAGTGTGTGCTCGTCAGTCTGCAGATGACATTTCTTGTATCTTTACCCAATAGATTTCTTTCAAGGAAATGCTTCTGTAAATCAACAACTGCCTCTTAATTGCACACTTAATTGCAACTTTCTATAATTTCCTTATTCTTTATTTAAAAATGAAATAAATTAATAGGTACTCTGTGTACTGCTCAGAACACTGTCACAGTTGTTGTTATTTTTAAACCAAATTACAAAGTTTTTAGTTACTACAAACTTTCAAAATTAGACAATGACATTATTCAACCCACACTGTTAAAACTAATTAAAAAGGCTCACGAAACCATGTAAATCCAATTCCAGTGTCTCTCTCACACACACACACACACAC
>NC_045748.1:5061684-5063602 GCF_008692095.1 Etheostoma spectabile | reverse complement strand
ACACACACACACACACACCTAGCGCCTATGATACTTAATTCATAAATACGACCATTCAGTTTTGCTCCGAGGATAAACACCAAATTCATGTTCAATTATTGATCAAGCACTTGCTGCTTAGGCCCAAGAGCAGCCTGTATGTTGTTGCTGGTATCCCCTGGGTGCCATTGGTAAGGGTGAAATCAAGCATACACATTTGGATGTGGATTAAATACACACACACTTCTAAACTCCAGTCAAAGTAGTTAAAACATAATTACACCCTTAAGCTGGGGGTTTTCTTTCAGTTAGTTATGCTCACTTTTGCTTTTGAACACCGTTCATTACAACATTTTTAGATATCGCGTGCAAAGCTCTTTATTTCTAAGTGCAAGCATTTTTCAATTGATCTGAACAGCATCATCAACAAGACCTTCAACAGAATAGCCAACTTAAAAAGATGTCAAAGATGTGTATCTGTTTTTCACGAGTAGTCTCTGGGATGTACAGAGCAGTACAGCAATGCGCGCCAATATAGAAAAACAACTTCACAAATCATTACTTTTACTTTTTTTAAGAAGGCCAGACCAAAATGAAGTACATCAAGTAATCTTTTTTTAATGTATTTCATAGAAGACCCAGGCAAGACAGCAGCAGCACATGTATCACGTATTAACCACAACACACATCATAATAAATAATAAACACACAAAGAAGAAATAGCCAGACAGGTGGCTATTACCTCCCCACTATCTAACATCCATCTTGCTGTACTCTCTTTCTCTTTATTCATCTCTTTTTCAGTAAGGTCATGTGTTTCCATCCCTGGTCTGATGTCACCCTTTCTCTCATGAAAAAACAAGAGGTTGTCAAGGTAATTGACAAGTGGGCAGAGCTTGTTGAAGAACTAGGAACCACGTACCTCTGGGTCCAGGTATGGAATGCACGCATGCATGCATGCATGCATGCAAGCACGCATGCATGCATTTACACACACACACACACACACACACACACATACACACGCCTATTAACATTCACACACTATTAGTCTCGCATCTTGCAGACCTTCCTCCACAGCACTACGGTGGAGGGCCTGGTTAGTCCACACAGCATTCTGGGATGGGAGAAAAACATGCTCTGGTTTATTGGCATGTCTGTAAACCAATCACAATCGTCTTGGGCGACGTTAAGCTCCGGACTGAGTCCTGGTGCTGCTAATGATGTCTCTGAGCAAAATTTAAATTACTGTAAATTTAAATGAGAGAGAGAGAGAGAGCGAGAGCGAGAGAGAATGCTCAAGGTTATACAACTAGAAATGTAATTCTTCCTATGTCAACTGCTGAAAATATGACAGCAAATAAATATGCTGTGTCTTTGTTGATAAATTAGAGGTCAGAGGATCTTTACTGGTTAATAATAAGCCATTACTATGGAAAAGTTGAATTTATTGAGTGAGAGAGGCAAAGCAGCGGGTGTGGGTGAAGACATGGAGAAGGACTTTCGGTCGGCACCAAGGCACTTCTGGAAAATTGTTCGCCACCTCAGGAGGGGGAAGCGGGGAACCATCCAAGCTGTGCACAGTAAGGATGGAATGCTGTTGATCTCAACTGAGGAGGTAATAGAGCGGTAGAAGGAGCACTTTGAGGAACTCCTAAATCTAAGTAATACATCCTCTCAGAGGCAGAGCTGTAGGATGTTGGAGGCTTGTCCTCTATTACCCTGGTGGAAGTTGTTGAGGTAGATAAACAACTCCACAGTGGCAACGTCCCAGGGATTGGGAGTATGCCCAACCGGTCTAGACATGTGTCTTGTGGACCTGGAGAAGGCGTATGACTGGGTCCCCTGGGAGATACTGTGGGAGATGCTGCAGGTGTATGGGTTGAGGGGGTCCCTTCTCAGGGCCATTCAATCTCTGTATGACCAAAGCGAGAGCTGT
>NC_045748.1:5060334-5061674 GCF_008692095.1 Etheostoma spectabile | reverse complement strand
TCCGGGTTCTCGGCAGTAAGTCGGACTTGTTCCAGGTGAGGGTTGGCCTCCGTCAGGGCTGCACTTTGTCACCAATCCTGTTTGTAGTATTTATGGACAGGATAACAAGGCACAGTTGGGGTGGGGAGGGGTTGCAGTTCGGTGGGCCGGGGATCTCATCACTGTTTTTTGCAGATGATGTGGTCCTGTTTTTTTTGTTTACACAGTCGGAATTACCTCCACCAGGGAGATTATATTATCATTGTTGTGTTCATTTCAATATTCTCTTATGGTCAGTCATCTATTTGAGGATCAGTTAATGAAATCTTTTCACCCTGTAAATGGACATCCCATATTTTATTTCTCTAGTCTGCTCAAAAATACATCTAGTGCATTGTAAAGTATTGACATTCTCTGAACATATTCACCGACCAACCCAAAATGGAGAGAACAAAACCTTGGGATCCCTAAAAGTTCATTTTGACCTTTGACTCATGGGGGAAAACAGAATTCCCTTTATCCCAGTGCTGACATCCAACATAGGGATCTTCTCTTCTTCTATATTTTTTATGCATTTTACCTTTGTTTCTTTGCACTACCATATGTATGAGCAAAAAGGTCAAACTAAACACTGGGTTAACTGTTCCTCTTGTTTTTTGTTTTTAGATCTTTGAGAATAAAGGAGCTATGATGGGCTGTTCAAATCCACATCCTCACTGTCAGGTAGGAAATGCACACATACATAAACACACAAGGTATTCATTCATTTGACTTGCACATATGCAAACATTTAAAAAAACTGATTCAGCTACTTGAATAGATCAAATGTCCTCGAAGGGAGAATATGAAGTTCAGGAATACATACATACATACATTAACACACACACCCGCCACATCTTTCTGTACAACTACTTTTAAGTTGCAGCATTAACAAGAAATAACAAATGCTTTTATCACACAGGCACAATGTGATGTGTGCCATTGGTTCAATTTGCACCTTGCTGGCTCTTCAGATTCAATTTGACAATAATGTTGAATGTGTTAAAAAGTGAGTCCCACTTAAAAGTTTTTAACCAGACAAGTCTCAACATAGAAAGTGTTAATTGCCTCTTTGTTCAGAAATCACCAATGACTGTGTGCCGTTGTCACATTTTCTGTAAGTGTGTGTCTGTAATTTCTTCCTTTTCTGATTTCTTTTCTATATTTCAGTTTTTTTGCCTTTTCATGATTGCCTATTCCATAAGGTGAATCAGGCAAAACTAACAAGAGAGAGGGAGTGTTCATCCTGTTTACTTGTATTATTATATCAGATGTATTTTCTCCTTGTATATATATATATATATATATATATATATATATAT
>NC_045748.1:5054866-5060324 GCF_008692095.1 Etheostoma spectabile | reverse complement strand
ATATATATATATATATATATATATATTTGTTTGTTCTTTTTTTTTGGCAACACAGATGGAGTTTTTGTCATTCCAATAAAGCAACATGAAGTTGAAATTGAAATATATATAGATAGAGAGAGAGAGAGGTGGATAAAATAGAATCTTAAAGTTTATACAACTAGAAATGTAATTCTCCCTATATCACATGTTGAGAATATGACAGCAAATAAAGATGCTGTGTTTTTGCTGATAGCTTAGAGGTCAGCCCCTGATCTTTACTGGTTAATAATAAGCCATTACTTTGGAAAAGACACAAGCTAGAGTCATATAACCATGAACAAATCACGGCACTATAGTTGTTCAAGTCATCCAAAATCCAGAAACTGAATTTATTGAGTGAAAGAGGCAAAGATTTCCTGTCAAACTGTCACTTCATAGAGTAATGTTGGGAACGAGCACAATCAGCGGGGAGAATGACAGAGTGACAGAAACAGAAGAGTGGTTAGTGTAGATAGATAATGTTTAATTTCAAACAGCAATGTTCTTGTCAATGTAGTCAAAATAATATGCCAGCCTGGTTGATTTTCAGCCTGAGAGTAATATACAAGTTGGAACCATTATGCCAAGTTCAACTGCGTTGGTGGAAATAATAAACTACAATGAGAATATGACACACATTCATATGTAGAAAAAGACAGAAAAATATGGTAAATAGCAGAAACAGCTGTCAGGTGTTGTGAGAATTACATCCACACAGACAAATTCTGAGGGTAGTTTTCATTAAGTATTTATTTTTAAAACATTTAAAAAATATAGGTTGAATCTTTGGAAAATTAAGATAGAATAAAAAAAAAAGGAAGATAGTTAACTGCCTACCTCACTAATTAACAGGTTATACCCCAATCCCCAAAAATGTTGCACTTTTGCTTTCAGAAGTTTGTTAATTATTCACAG
Organism: Etheostoma spectabile; assembly: GCF_008692095.1. Classification (NCBI taxonomy): domain Eukaryota; kingdom Metazoa; phylum Chordata; class Actinopteri; order Perciformes; family Percidae; genus Etheostoma; species Etheostoma spectabile. The sequence goes on along the minus strand of NC_045748.1, from coordinate 5,059,388 downwards.
CTGTTCATAAATACAGCATCAGTATTTGCATCAGTGTTGCCACCTTGCCTTTTAGAGTGTGTGTGTAAAGGAGACCCAGCTATTTTATACAGAGATAAGCAAGTTAACAATCCTGATTGCATTGATGCATTCCTGATCTCTGGTTAATCGATGATATTTCAAATCCTCCGGCTTTTGGAGTAAAATAATTATTTGCCTCCGTACAGAAACAAAAACCGGCTGTACTTCAATCTGTGCTGTGATGTTTTTTGAGGCTGTTGTCTACAATTAACAGCAGAGGGCAGTATGTGACCTCAGAAGAACATGCGTTTACACACTGTAACATTAGCTACTTCACAAAGTTGGTTTGATTAAAAAAAAGTAATAGACTTACTGTAAAGAGAGAAGCTTTCTGATTAAAATGGTTTACATCCCCTTTAATATATGTGTTCAGGTACCACCAAAGTCTTTGTTCTTGTTGACTATTACAGTAAATTATGCATGTTTTTTTATGTGACCCACTATTAAAGAATTTTAGAAACATACTCAAACTTGGATTGTTGGCTTTGATGCAGCTTTTTTAAAAGTTTAAGAAATGTTTCTTCCTGCAGTCCAGATTTCCCTTTCAAAGTTCAAGCAAAGAGTAGAGTGTACAGTACAGACAGACAACCCCTCCAGGCCAGAATGCAAGAAGCATACTGTATATCTAAAACTTTGGAGAATAATGAACAGAAAATGTTAATCATGTTCTGCAGGCAGCAATGCTTCCGACTACCTTGGTCTCACCGGGACAGAGCTGTATGTATTTTCATGTAAGTGGAGGAAGGAAAAAACGAATGCCCTTGGAAAAACATCCTTTTTCACACACACAGTATTCTTTCTGTGAAGTGCTCAGCTTGTGTTTTGAAAACTACAAGTCTCACTCTTAGGAGCAGACAGTTATTGAGTTCATATTTTCTCCCGAAGAATCTTTTTAATTCTTGAAGAGCAACACTTGGAAGCCAAAGCTAAAAGAGCCAACGGTGTCATAATAGCTCTTAAGAGTTCTACCTCTTATTTTCTGTCTTAACTTCTGTCTTGTGGAAGTATACCCTTTATTTTTCTCTTCTGTATTTACTTTACATTTGTAGACTGTTTGCTGAGAATCAACAGTCGGCTGAATAGACGATAGATCTGTAAATACAAAATCACAGGAGTACAAACAGAGCCACAGCTACAGATGCTGGAAGGCGTCCAAATATATTATGCACCCCAACTTTTGTACATGCCTGGAGGCATGCAGATAAACAGTTTACACATATAGGTCTCACATTGACCATGCCTTTAACATGATGCAGCCTTTAGCCAGTATTTATCACCATTAACATCACACTGAGCAGGATTCTGCTCCCACTGCAGTAATTGTGTACAGAATCTTACCAAGGGCAAACATGCCAACATATATGAATAATTGCCAGCTTTTATAAGAAATGATTTTTTAATGCATTTGCTTTATTATTATTGAAGTATTATTTATGATTCTAAACCTAGGATGATACAGCTATTTGACATGTGCCCTAAGGGAAAGGCCAGCAGAATTTTATTCTCATAAATTTCCTCAAAATAAAAAAGAATGATGGAGCTCTTTGATCATCAAGAGGAGCCTTTTACAATTTCCCTCATGAAGTTAATGCAGCTTTCACCCCTGTTGTAAAGGAGGAAAAAAAAAAAAAAAAACTTTGTCGGAGTCAATGACAGTGTGGTTCCTGCATTGCATTCTGGGTGAAAAAGTAGAGGAGTATTTAATCAGGAAACAATTTGCCATGCAGCCTGAAGCAGTGCTCTTTAAAGCAGCAGAGAATGCCTCTGATTATTACTCTGTTCATGCGATGGAATATAATAATTGGAAAACCACACTCCCGGTGACACAAATATGTTACTTTCAGTAAAACTCTACTTTAATAGGCCTTAAAGCAGTCGAAAAACCCAGAAAGAAGTTCATATGAATGCATAGCCTCAAAGTATGCACAAATAATGAAGAAAAAAAAAAAAAAAAACTAGAAGCCAAACGAAAGACCACTGTTTATTATAAACACACACAAACTGCTTTGCTCCTTTCCTCACGCATGAGAGCATGAATATGTCAAGCAAAGGTTATTACAGTTTAGTTATGCATACCTGCATAAACTTGGGTACATTGGTTTGGGTGCTAATTATAACAAACCCTTATGTAATTACCTCCTATTCAAAACCCCCAGCAACTGTTATCTCATGTATTCATTTCTTATGCAGCATTGAGTCAGATGTTACATGTTAGAGTCATTAGGGAGTCCTTTCCCTGCTTTTACAACCATTAAAATGCCATAAAGTGCAAACAAATAAACCAAACGTCTGTTGTGATGAACCCTGTTATCCATAAAGAGCCTTCTGGAATGCAGTAGAAGTACGTTGCAAAGCTGATTTTGCGGCTTAAAGGCATTTTCTTTAATGCTTGATTGAAAAGGAATTGTAGTGCTGTAACGTCGAAAGGATGTTTTCCACAAATGAAGTGACAGACCGCATCTCATCTGTTGTAGAGCATGAAACTATTCTCGATTGTTTCCTTTTTTAAAATCACAGTTAATGCCATAGCATCTCTTTTCGAGTGAATACTATCTGCCACACAATGCCAGTTGGTGGCTGATGAGAGAAAAGTGTTGGTCTCAGTTTGATATCAAAACATCTACTTTTAACTTGTAAATCATTTTCTTTTTTAGAGATGCATTTTTAGTAGACTGGGTAAAGCTCTGCCGGCGATTTGATTTGGCCCTGCAGCTCTGTCTGGTTACCTGCATGTTTAATTCTCCGGCTTTAGTTCACAATTTTGCGGGAACCAATCACAAACTGGCTCATCTACAGTTGTGGTCAAAAGTGTACATACACTTGTAGAAAATCACAATGTTATGGCTGTCTTGAGTCTTCAATAAGTTCTACAACTCTTATTTTTCTGTGATAGAGTGATCGGAACACATACATGTTTGTCACAAAAAACAGTCATAAAGTTTGGTTCTTTCATAAATTTATTATGGGTCTGCTGAAAATGTCACCAAATCTGCTGGGTCAAAAATATACATACAGCAACATTAGTATTTGGTTACATGTCCCTTGGCCATTTTCACGGCAACTAGGCGCTTTTGGTAGCCATCCACAAGGTCCTGGCAAGCTTCAGGTCGAATGTTTGACCACTCTTCTTGACAGAATTGGTGCAGTTCAGCTAAATGTGATGGTTTTCTTGCATGAACCTGTTTCTTTAGCACTGTCCACATGTTCTCAATGGGGTTTAAGTCAGGACTTTGGGAAGGCCATTCTAAAACCTTAATTCTAGCCTGGTTTAGCCATTCCTTTACCACTTTTGATGTGTGTTTGGGTCATGTCTGTTGGAACACCCAACTGCGCCCAAGACACCACCTTCGGGCTGATGGTTTTAAGTTTTCCTGCAGAATGGAGGTAATCCTCCTTCTTCATTATCCCATTTACTTTCTGCAAAGAACCAGTTCCACTGGCAGCAAAACATCCCCAGAGCATAATACTACCACCACCATGCTTGACAGTAGGCATGGTGTTCCTGGGATTAAAGGCCTCACCTTTTCTCCTCCAAACATATTGCTGGGTGCTGTGGCCAAACAGCTCAATTTTTGTTTCGTCTGACCAGAGAACTTTCCTCCAGAAGGTTTTATCTTTGTCCATGTGATCAGCAGCAAACTTCAGCCGAGTCTTAAGGTGCCTTTTCTGGAGCAAGGGCTTCTTTCTTGCACGGCAGCCTCTCAGTCCATGGCGATGTAAAACACGCTTGACTGTGGAGACTGACACCTGTGTTCCATCAGCTTCCAAATCCTTGCAGACCTGCTTCTTGGTGATTCTTGGTTGACTCTTGACCATCCTGACCAATCTCCTCTCGGCAGCATGTGATAGCTTGCGTTTTCTTCCTGATCGTGGCAGTGACACAACTGTTCCATGCACTTTATACTTGCGTATAAGTGTCTGCACAGTTGCTCTTGGGATGTGTGCTTTGAAATGGCTCCAAGTGACTTCCCTGACTTGTTCAAGTCAATAATTCGCTTTTCAGATCCACACTGAGTTCCTTTGACTTTCCCATTGTAGCTTTTGTAGCTGAGTCTAATCACTGGTCAAATGAGCCCTATTTAAATGGGCTCATGAGAAGTCAACAGCTGTGTAGTCAATCAGAATCACTTAGAAGAAGTGAAGAGGCCATGACATGAAGCTAATTTGATTGAAACAACTCGTACATCACCAAAATTGACATATTTTGTTGCTGTATGTATATTTTTGACAGCAGATTTGGTGACATTTTCAGCAGACCCATAATAAATTTATGAAAGAACCAAACTTTAGACTTTTTTGTGACAAACATGTATGTGTTCCGATCACTCTATCACAGAAAAATAAGAGTTGTAGAACTTATTGAAGACTCAAGACAGCCATAACATTGTGATTTTCTACAAGTGTATGTACACTTTTGACCACAACTGTACCTGCCACGCTATTGGCGGGTTTAACACGATGA
>NC_045748.1:5054753-5054856 GCF_008692095.1 Etheostoma spectabile | reverse complement strand
GCGACCAAGCAGCTTCTTGTTTACATGCAACATAGCGGCCACCAAACACCACCGAGGCGCACCAACCTGTTGATGCCGCTGTCGCTTCTACGTCACCCGGATC
>NC_045748.1:5054618-5054743 GCF_008692095.1 Etheostoma spectabile | reverse complement strand
GTCTGATTGGTTGAAGGACTATCCAATTGAGTACAGTTATTTGAACGACGACCGTTGGTCAAGCCTCTTGTACAGAGAAAATACAGAGCAGACTCACCAGACCAATGCTCAATCTCAAATCTATT
>NC_045748.1:5054121-5054608 GCF_008692095.1 Etheostoma spectabile | reverse complement strand
CTTGGTCTGGTGATAGCCAGACTAGTAATTTATCACAATCAGAGCAATGTTTGCCCAAAGATACATAAACAGACTCACTGACCAAATTAGCTTCCTGACATTTAGATTGTGTTAACAGTTGTTGTGTTGGTAGAGTCAAATGTTTCACACCAATTGCTGCGGCTTTCATTCAGTTTGAATTTAACATTAAGCATGGAAGTATTTATAGTATCTGTAGTGTAACATATTTTGACATTAGCTTTTTTTCAACTGAGCCCAACCTACTATCTTAGACCAGTGACACAAGCACGGACAAAACAAAAATACAAAAAGAAATTTCACGTGAAATAGCACAGGACCCTAATGCTCTCAGTAAGAAGCTGATTTAGGATAAAAGCTTAAACACTTTACTTGAAGTTTTCGACATAAGTGATATGACACTGTCATGACGCATGAACCCTAACCTTAACCCTAACAATAAGCATAACTTGTCATGACAAAACCGAAT
>NC_045748.1:5050465-5054111 GCF_008692095.1 Etheostoma spectabile | reverse complement strand
AAAAAAGCGTTATGTCATAACCGTTTGACTTGTTTGTTATGTTTTATGACACGTTCATGACAGTGTCATGTCACTGTTGTGTAGAAAATGTCAAGCGTAACCAAAAGGTTTTTTTTACTGTGCCTGTGCATGGAACCTTGCTGTTCACTGTGATGAAGTACCTATCTCAATTGCGTTTTAGTGTCTACACTGTATTGAAATAAATGAAAGGCAGTGGGTGCCGGGGCAAAACCCATTTATCAATCTAAAAAGCCTGAATGGAAAAATGAAAGTGAATTTTAAAACAGAAATCTCTGCACCTGAACCATTCAGTAGTATTGATGAACAGCCCTATTAAATCACTGATTTAATGAGGTCATTTGGAATCGGGAAAAAGGATTGGGCAGATTTAATTTTTTAAATAGAAAGAAATAGCACACACATACATAACTCCTAAGGTTTTCTGTATTTCTGTTATGTCTCATCGTCCTCCATCTTTGTCCTGCTTCCTGTAACACTGTAGGTGTGGGCCAGCAACTTCCTGCCTAATGAGCCTGCTCTGTCAGACCGCTGTCAGAGAGCCTACTATCAGAAACATGGAGAACCGCTGCTGCTGCAATACGCCAAACAAGAAGCTGAGAAAAAGGTATAGCTGTACATACAAAGAAATGAAAGCTACATTTTGCCGTCAGAAACTTGTAATTTACTGTCTTTCTGGTCTCATCTACTTCCACTTGAGCTTAGATGTGCAGCAAATCTGGCATACCAGGTTATAGAGGCCAGACACAGTGAATCAACCAATAATGCATTGCTTAAAAGGCATGTTTAATTAAATGAAGTGCTTATTGTGAATTTCCCAATTGATTATCTCGATAAAATTTGGATTTGATGACCGTGAGCAATAAGCATTGTAAATGGTTATGTGGAACACAGAGTCATTCTAGTTGACTGTGTGATAATGCTTTATAATTAACATCAGAGGAATGCTTTAAAAAAGGGTCTCTGAATTTCTGCAAACCAGTGAGATCATATTTTTTTCACCATGACTACCCTCATTGCCTCTCCCATCATCCATCTACTTCCACCTTTTCCCATCATCGTTCTCTCTCCTTCTCCTCATCTTTCTCTTTTTCCCCCAGCATAGTGCCTGTCTCTCAGTCAGTGAAGCGTGTCATTGGACAGCAGATATGCTCATTAGCATAATGCCGCTGCATCCATCTTTAACCTGCGTGGAGATTAGGAAAACAGACTGTGTGTATTGTGTGTTGTTTGTGTGCATGTGCATGTGTAAGTGTAAGAGTGTGCATGCTAACAGAGCCCTGAGTGCATTAGACAGGTTAGCAAATGTCTAATTAGTCAGCAGACATTTGGAGGAATCCGTGATTATCTACAAGAGAATTAAACTTGACAGAATGATGACTTTGGAGCTGTAGAGAAAGATGGCTTAGTTATGCTACTTTATTATTTCATACACCTAATCTCAGATTATAGTCACAGCTAAAAACCCTTCTTGAAACTTGGTTCACTTGTGATAGGCCAATCAAATGCGCTGTCAGTTTATCTTATCCTAATGAGATTAACTTGCAGCACTTTTTTACTTGATCTTTTATTAGTAATACAGATTGTATGCTTTTGTTAAAGTCTACCACATAAACTAGCAGAAGTTTACCTCCATTTTCTTAGTGTTTATTTCTTCCAGATTATTAGTCTTTGTCCATATACCCTACTAGGAAATATAAAGTCTCAATAAAATACATTTTAAAACATCTTAATTTTACCACATTACTTTTAAAAGCTTTTAAATTGACAATAGAGTAAGAAAAAAACAACTTTAAATTTGTTTTATTTTTCATTTGAAATGGTTCTCTTAAAGGAATGGATAGATGTTTTTCGTAATATTGTTCTAAGCCTATCTGCCGAGAGGTTGATGAGAAGATCAATAACACTCATACGTCTGTATCATATAATGCGCAGCCAGCAAGCATTAGCTTTACTTAGCAAAAAAAACTAGAAAATAGGGAAACTGTCCAAAGTTACTTATGATATCTTCTTTGTACAAAAACATCACTTGGATTTCATTATACACAAGTATAATGTATATGCAACTATCGAGTTTACCATTCACGTTAGACAATATGACCAAGACAGAATGATTATCGCAACACCAAAAGAAAGTTTCGACAGAGGTAGACCTGCAACTTTTTTCCTCCTTTTTTTTCCTGCAGCAAATCACAGCCATTACTTTTTGTTATTAAGCAACTCTACACATAAAACTCAAGTCTACTTGGGGTCTATGTCAAGAGGAGGGACATTCTACTCTTTTTCTACGCTCATATTAAAGCTGATTCCTTTGAGTGACTCATTCCAAGCAAAGTATCTCATTCCTCTCCAAGAACAGTTGAAGAGGGAGAATGGGCTTGAGAATGAGCAAATGGAGTTGAGCACAAAGTAAGATGGAGTCAGGGAATCAGGGCAATGAACAGAGAGTAAGAGGGAAAAAAAGAATGACACAAAGGAGTGCAAGGAGATGAGTAAGTACAGGAACAGAGGCACAGAGTCACACAGAGAGATGTGGAGTTAAGAAGGAGAAGTCAGACAGCCACTGATTCATTCAGGGATTGAGCTGATATACCAGGTATACTGTGTGTGTGTGTGTGTGTGTTTATGTGTGTGTGTGTGTGTGTGTGTGTGTGTGTGTGTGTGTGTGTGTGTGTGTGTGTGTGTGTGTGTGTGTGTGTGTGTGTGTGTGTGTGTGTGTGTGTGTGTGTGTGTGTGTGTGTGTGTGTGTGTTTGCAGGAATGCCTTAGCCATGTCTCCATGACCCAAGGTTAGGACAGTAAATTGGCCCACTGCAGTGTTTGGATGAGTGTGAGTTGGGGTTTGGCTCCTTGGTGACACTCTTGACTTTGAAACAAAAACTTTCTAAGCTGATTGAATAAAACTGTTTGGGATTTGAAGTATGTGAGGTGTCTACTTTTAGGACATCCTCCACTTCCTCTCTCTCTCTCTCTCTCTCTCTCTCTCTCTCTCTCTCTCTCTCTCTCTCTCTCTCTCTCTCTCTCTCTCTCTCTCTCTCTCTCTCTCTCTACTCTTCTTCAATCATCCCTCTCCATCCTGGTTCAGCCTTATTTTTCATTCTGCTCCTTTGTAATCCTGTTAAAGGCAGCAGAGGACATCTATATGGTTGTAAAAAAAGAGTGTGAGGAAGGTTGACATTGAAATCTCGACCATTTCAAAATATCTTTTGAAGCTATAGTCAAGGTGTTAATGCACCAGGCACTAAGTAGAATCCTATACTGCAGTTCATTAAGAGAACACTTTGGGATTTAGCTGGATTACTCTGTGTTTTCCTCCACTGTTATTAACACCACAGCATTCCCTGTAGATGCCTTAATTATGCACTAATGCCTGGACAAGTTTGTTCAACCCTCTGAGAGATGCATGGCCCAGAATGCCCTAACACTGTCTTTGCTTTGGTGTCTGGTTACTGCTAAAAATGTTTTTGATTTGAATTATGTTACACACTGTTCCCATATTACACCATATGCATATCATAATACAATTGACTGCCGTATTGTTTAAATGCACAATAAGAAAAATTAAAATGTAATAAAACCAGTGGTAGAGCGGTTGCCTGCCAATTGGAAGGTTGGTGGTTCAATCCCTG
>NC_045748.1:5049631-5050455 GCF_008692095.1 Etheostoma spectabile | reverse complement strand
CTGCAGTCCCATGTCAAAGTGTCCTTGGGCAAGACACTGAACCCCAAGTTGCCCCTGATGCTGCGCCATTGGAGTGTGAATGTGTGTTAGTGTGTATCTGATGAGCAGGTGGCACCTTGTACGGCAGCCTCGGCCACACGGTATGAACGTGTGTGAACGGTGAATGGTTCCTGTACAATGGAAAAGCGCTTTGAGTAGTTGTTAAGACTAGAAAAGCACTTTATAAATACAGCCCATTTTACAAAAGAAACAATGAGTAAAACTAGAAAACATACAATTCATCCACTCACAGTCCTAGACACAATCAATATTTCTGAAACCTAAAGATCATGAAAAGAAGACGGTCACTGTTTTAACATCTAAACTATGTGGAAGTTAAACAATAGAGGCTAAAGACAAATTCATAATTTCTGTTGGTGGAAGACTGGAATGTCTGGAGGAGATTGTGACGTAACTGCTGTGAGATGGCAGTGGTAAATACCAAGTTGCCATATTGCCCAAAACATATTCAGTCTATAAACCTCTGGCCCAGCTGGTGTTTTCAGTTATTCTGGCCGATTGTGCCTCTGCTCAGGTTGAGTTGGGCAGAGTTATGCTGAAATTACATGAGGTAACTGGACTCCATGTTCTAGTTAGAATGATAAAGTTATTTGTCTCGGCAACAATATAAACAGTGAAGTCATATGAACATTGTTACCTATTTAGATCCATTTATGTTTGGTAGATTGTGTCTTTGTTGTTACAATTCTTGCCATTACATCTTATACCATTGGAAAGGCTGATTTTTTTCCCTTTTAAATGGTGCCACATTTGTAAGGAACATG
>NC_045748.1:5039293-5049621 GCF_008692095.1 Etheostoma spectabile | reverse complement strand
ATGAGCAGCAGAGCTGAGTATGTGGGTTACCCCCTTGAAAAATTTGCCAAATTGTCTCTGACAATGCCAAACAGCATTTCTTTGCTGTTGCTATTGACTCTTGTTTTGAGCTTCTGGTACCCCCAGGTACTGACAATCAGGTGCCTAATTCTGCAACCAGCGGCAATCTCATATCTCCACAGTGTGGGACCAAATTCTATCCTCCAAGATTACAATGGCTGTCCCCACATAGCAGGGTCTAGCAGCTTCTATCTCCAGAATGTGGGAGTGGAACGGATGGAATGGCCTGCCAGCAGTCCTGACCTCCCCCCCCCATTGAACTCTTGTGGTATCAGCTCTGGCGTGCTGTCCGTGCCAGAGTGACCAACACAACCACTTTGGCTGACTTACGACAAATGCTGGTTGAAGATAGGGATGCCATCACACAGCAGTGTGTTACCAGGCTGGTGACCAGCATGAGGAGAAGGTGCCATGCTCTTGTGGTTGTGTACGGTTCTTCCACATGCTACTGATGCTCCTGTTTGTTAAATGAATACATTGTAGAATTGCCAATATGTCTTGTTACTTCAATCTTCAATTACCCAATCCACCAAACAAGAATCGACAAAGAAAAACTTTTTGGCATTGTCAGAGAAGATTTGGCAAAAACATTTAATGGGCGCAATCCACATAATCAGCTCTGCTGCTCATCCCACAAATGCAACTTCCTTACAAATGTGGCCCCGTTAGTAAAAAATGTATTGCCAAGAAGCATTGTTACAATGAAGAAATCTTTTTTGCGTACTTTATATGTGTATGTGTGGAAATACAGTTGACAATAACCCAACTTCTTTTAGCGTATTGCTTTGGTTTCATGGCACATTTACTGTATAGTTCAGTCTTATTGTTTTTTCTCCAGCAGCAGGACACCAGCTCTATTCAGAGCACCAAACAGCAAACAGACAAATTTAGCGACTACACAGTGAACGCAGTGTACCATAGCAGCTAAAGAGCCATACATTTGTCTCAGGAGTTAGTGAAGACCAAACCAGAGGTGGAAGGACATGCATATTTGACTTGCATTCATCAGGTGGCCAAAAGCATACAGTATGAATGCCAATGTTGCTTTTTGTCTGCTGTCCGTGTAACCAGGCTGTCTTTTGCTAACTCTTTGGCCAAAACAGCATTATATGGGGATTATCTCTCAGTGCTGTGTGTTTTACAGCTTTCAGTGTGGTTCTTCTGGTCCCAGGTGGCAAAAAAAAAAAAAATCAATCAATACAGATTTGAAAACTACACTCTACGGTCGATCCCTGCCGCAAATTGTGTTTTTTTCCCCCTACTCCTTGACACATCAGTTTTTCCCTTTCAGTTCGTGATGAGACAGGCAAACAGGGAGTTTTGATTGAAAATATATGTTAACATGCAGTTACTGTAAAGATGTCCGTTGCGTATTTAGAATTAGTATGAAGCTGACTTCCACTAGATTCCTGCTGCTGTTTAGCACACACAGACACACACACACACACACACACACACAATATATTTCTGACTGAATTATAATACCAAGGTCAGGTCGTGTTTGTGCCCACTCATCAGCTTGTTAAATCTCAGCTTCTGACACATTCTGCATTTAAACCGTTTATGATAATAGGGCTTCTTGCTGCAAACAGCCAATCCTGACTGACCTCTTTTGTTACAATATTGAACTCAGTGTGTTGCAAGCTTAGAATGTGCTCAGTCAACCTTTAGTCAGTTTCTTTTTAGTAGTCCCTGTTTTTTGTGTGTCTTCTGAACATATGTGTGGCTAAATACAGACTGTAATGGGTCTAAATAGATGCTGTAAGATGACTTAATAAGCCAAAGCAGTCCATGTGGTTATTACTCTCTTTATTTGCATGGGTGTATTCATTATAACATTTGTGGTCAAGATCATTTCATCGATATTCAGCTTTAAAACAGTTTACAGTTATTACCTCAAAAGACTATTAGGAAAAAGAGCCAACCTAAAAGAAAAAGTAGAGAAACAGGAGACGCAGAATCGGGAAATGAGAAAAGATAAGAGAACAAGTAAAGTATAAACAGATGGTTTTAAGACCTGCAGTCCTCTCTAATGTGGAATATTAGGGTTTTAGTTGATGGACTGCATGGACTGCTAAGATTTCTCTGAAACTGAAACAAACACAAATGTGTGTTGTTTGGTCATCCTGTCCATTCTAAAAGCTCCCCTGTCGACTGGCTCCGATTTGTCATAGCTGGTGGTATTTAACCAGCATGGGCTTTTATTTTAACATTACATTATTATTGTTTAATGAATGAACGGCACAGTGTGCAGTTGCTTCATGTTGTAGGTTGGACTTGTAGTATTTTGCATCATCACAAAAGTCTTTTGTCAGTAGAAATCACAGTTCACTTATAAAACACCACACGCATAATATTGCTTCCCTGCACATTCAAAAACAATTACATTTTGTCTTCTCTCTAGGAGCGTGTGGTGGTGGAGACATCTGATTGGCTGGCAGTGGTTCCATATTGGGCAACCTGGCCCTACCAGACACTGTTGTTGCCACGACGACATGTCCTCAGGATCAATGACCTGACAACAGAGGAGAGGGAGGGTGAGTCTGAAGATACCGACAGAGCGAGTGACTGAGAAAGCGCTAAGGCAATTAAGACTACGTTAAGGTGACTCAGCGGCTCAGTGGGGAACCTGCAGATTTGGTTCCGGGCCAAGGGTCTTTGTGTGTGAGATTCACAGCACATTCAAGCTACACAAGGGTGGTAACAGCTTTTTACTTTCAGTTAATGGAGCTGTGTTTACGTTCGTTTCGAATCAGCTCAATGAAACTATGGAAATGAAAAATCAATTACATTTAAAAATTGTTTAAATTATTGGATGGTAATTAATAGATGTCTAGTTTCCAGTCGGTCTCCATCCTTAACATTATGCTAATTAAGGGTGGTACATACACAAGTTTATGGCAGTTCCATGTATTTGCTTCCTGTCAACCCTCCCAACATTATATAGTTTTTGCGCTTCGATTGTAAAACAAATTGGCTATTTACTGCCGTTCACTTCGCTTTCTCCCTAACATTATGTTGTTTAAATGACTTTAGCAGATGTAGCAGTTAATGAATTTCTCTTAAGATTGAAGAGATCTGGTAAGATTACTTACCATTACCTCTTAAGGACAAACACCATTGCTTCTGTGAATCAACTTAGTTAGAAGACTTCTGTCGACAGCTGGCAGTCTGTTTAGCTGATTGAGCCAATATGTTGTCAAGGTGTGAAGCCCAAGGCACATAGATAAGATAGATCGGTGGGATAAGTGTCTTCTGAGACATGACCCATTACCACTGTTTTATAATAAACAGTGGAGAAGATCAACACAAAATAGCAGGCTGAAAGCCATGTGGAATGACAGGTGGATTTGTTACGGCTGGATTCTGAAGTGGGAATGTTAATAATAATTCCGTAATCAATGAATCATCATTAAGAAATAGATCAATCAAGAGTGTATTAACGGAACATAGGCAAAGTTGGCTCAACAGTTATTGTCTATTCCTATGACATGACTAGTTCTCAAGAACACATGGAATATTTGACATAGTGAAAGGTGTTTGGTTACTGGTATTGTTTCTTTTACCATTTGTCCCTGGAAAAGAGATATACCAAATTAGAATCACAAAAGAAGCCTATATGTAGACCTTTTGTACATGGACATTCTTATATTGTTGAATATAATCTAAATCAGGGTTTCTGTTGGATATTGATGGGCTGTGTTTGCTGCTTGTTCTGCAATGAATGCAAATAATTATGTTTATTCTAGTGTAATCTAAATTTTTATTTGGCCATTTGTTGGAAAATGACAACGCTGACTATTTTTGATTTTGTTTTTGTTGCTTTATTTCATTTTTTTATTTTTAATCCACGGCTGAATAATTCACAGTGTGTTTATTAAAACAATGATTCAAATACCCGATGTGTCACCCAATTCATAATACCCAATTTATATGGGTTGAGATGTAAATAGCAGTTGTTGAATAAAGATTTCATGCTTTTCATGCTTTCAAAAGTATGTTTTATAATGTGTAAACCTTTAATTACTAATCAATTATTCATTGTTGCAGATAATGGATTAAGGAACTTGCTTCAAATTTGAATCCCTAATCTGATGCTTTTGATCTGTTGGTTTGAGAGTTAGAGAGAAACGTGTAAAGTTTACAAAGTCTGATTACGACTCAGGTGTTTATGTAACTATGCACAATAATTTTCTTTCTTTGGTCTGTCTGATTTCATCATGTATTCAGGCATTGTGTTTTATTTTTCATTTTCCCACAAGGATATATCAAAAGCTTTTTTTTTTTAACAATACTCACTAACAAGTATCTTCTTCTACCCAGCGTCCTCCTGTTTTCTCACATCATCTGTCTCTTTTTTGTCTGTCTTTATCAGATCTGGCTGACATTATGAAGCGACTGCTGACCAAGTATGACAATCTGTTTGAAATTTCTTTCCCCTACTCCATGGGCTGGCACGGTAAGACTAAAGAGTGGGAGTGGGAGAGTGGGAGTGGGAGTGTTAAAGGTCACATATTTTGCTTTTCTGTGTTTTCTGTTTTTTTAAGCCGCTGCAGTGTTAACATTGTCCCGTGTAATTACATGCTAACAGCAGTGAACAATGTCACCTTGGCTCCCAGTGTTGTTGAATTATCCCCAATTCCAGGTCACATTACTTCTGAAACATTTTCCGTTGGTAGTGTTTGGTTTAATTGCCTTTACTTTATTTTTGACTGTAGAAATTGCTACCATATTCTACACTGAACAAAATAAAAAATAAAAAAATCTGAAAAAAAAACACCTTTTTTTTTGCCCCCATTTCCATGAGCCAAACACGGTACCATGTCCTGCTATATACTCCGTTGCAGTAACTCCAGCTTCGACTAGCAAAACACGGAGCACAGGTTCCGGACATTCCAGAAAGCACGCTGGCCAATCAGAGCAGACTGGGCTTTTTTGGGAAGAGGGATTAAATAGACAGATGCTCCTATAGAGTGTCTCGTACAGAGGGTAAATACAGCAGACATGCAGCAGCAGCCATGGGCAGTATGAGAAAAATAAAGCGTTTATTTTTTATTTAATATGTTCCAGTACAAAAAAAAAAATGCAAGTGTAATCCTGAAAATGCTATATATTAGTTGTCCTTTAAAAATAAAAAGTACTCTTTTGTAGAGTGACAGCAGCAGAGAGGGACATATGGTTGTAGAGATTAAAGATAATTACAATCCTAATACATGAATAATCTGTTGGTGGATTGCAACACAAACACTGCTACAAACTGGAGGCTGTTCACGTATTGGGCCAGCTATGAATGAATTCACTTAGTTTGATATGTTAATGAGCTCCACTCCTAGTGGAATAAGTGAAGTTGAGTCACGGACAGGATTTTAAAAGACTTATAAAGTTGTACCAAGTGTTTTCCTTCTCAAGTATTATTTTACATTAGCTCACATCATGCATCAACACGGCATTGATATCAGGTTTGAATTTTGATTAGCCCGTCCAATGTCACTGGAAAGATGTATGTATATTGAGGTGCAGTGTGCGTTCCCTTCACATTAAATAACTCTTGTTGCTTTTCAGTCATTTCCACTATAACAAATTGACAAATGAGAAACTTTCAGCTTCAATGTAACCCACTAATTACCACTTCAGTGCACAATCAGACACATCATCATATTTGTATTGTCTCATACATCATCACAGAAAAAGAGTTCTTACAGGTTAAGAGCACTTACGGTGTAATTCCTGGCTTTTACCATCAGTTAAAGTAACATAAGGAGACAGAAAAAGTGTTGAGTTTTTTTTGTTGAACGGCATGATGGCTGGGTTAACAAGTTATTTGCAGAGAAGGGCTTATTTACACATTAAGCAGATACATAGCAACAGTAGCATTCATTTGAAGTTGTGTGTCTTTCCACCTGGTGAGTATCAATCCAGTATTCACTTTCCTTTTAGCTCTATTTTGGTCTCTACCAAATGTTCAATAACTAATTGCTAACATTGTCTGTGTACCATTTGATGCTAGGAAGGCATTGTATACTGGGTTTTTTAAGCTTATTTTGGCTGAAAACTGCTCCCAGCTGCTATGCTGGTTACAGTGTTGAGATTGAAAACAGTAAAGTGTTGTACTGTTTAACCAAAACTATTACCTAAATGACAGTCAAATGCTTTGTAGACCTGAGAGAAACTGCAGAGCAGGTTGATAATTATCTGCGGGTTCGCCACCATGACACCTTTCACATTACACACAGTCATTTGAACCGTTGCTGATGTAAACATATTAAAAGAGCAGCTTTAATGTTAATTTACCCAACCCAGTGTTCTGCTGGATATTTAACACTCCCACTTTTACGTGAGTTATTCAAGTTAGATTCATTTGTATTTACCTGCCTGTCCTTCCAGGTTTTGTTTGTATTTTTTTCTGGAGATGACTCAGGTTTATATCCTCAGAGAAAAACGTTATATAATTTTAGACCGAATGCGAGAATGTTTTGCTTTTGTCTGCTGAACTCACCCTCCGGCTCTGAGAGAACTTTTAACCCTGTTATTTAAGCTTGAAAAATAACTGACATACTGTATAAGCACATTTTACATACATTATCTGTAGCTTCATAGTAATCTCAATACTTAAAATTGGGATTTATGACAACGTTTGTCTGTTCCAAGACCTTTTAACTTTAGATCATAGTGTATTAAGCATTGTACGTAAAGATACTAAACTACTACACCAAATTATAGAAGAGTTTAGGTTGCTTTTTTAACATTGTGTGTTTGGATCCTTCACCCATTTTCCAGTAGTTCCCATTACTTTTACATCTCAGCAAAAACACCACAATCAGAGGAAATGAAAGAACCAGTAATAAAACTAAAAGCATGTGAATAAGCAAGAACACATGCAAAGAATGCTGGGCGATGTCACCTTTGCAATGAGGGCCAAATCACCTTTTTATCGTGACAGGAAATGCAGAGTGAAAAAACACATTTACATAGATCTCAGATGATAACATCCAAAATGAAAATGAAATATGTTTAAATACCTCCCAACAGTCAAGATGCAGGTATTCATCTTCTTTTAACCACGTATGGCCAGGCAAGTGTTTAATTGGCCTGATGTGAAGAAGCAGCCTGCACAAACACACAGACAGACTCTTAATTAGCTACATGTGGAAAGGTGTTTGCCATCAAGACAGCTCTTCCTCTCGTGAATCTAAAAGACAGCGCAGGCCCTGGCTGACATTTACCTGTACTGAGACAGTGATGGAAATACCTATTGTGAGCTTTGCGTCGGGTTTAAACTGTAACAAAAGGTTAGCAGAGTGCAGTGATGCAATGAGTGATGTGTGACAAAAAAGAAGAGCAGTGTCATCACGACTGAGTTGTCCTTGTAAAAGCTAAAGGTTGCAGGTTCAATCCCAGTTGTGTCTCACTGAGTGCATTCTTATTTAGATTGATGTGCAGGTTGGGAACATAAACACAGCAGGTTGGATTTAGATGCACTACCATGACAACTTTTATCTGTCAAACATAAGGCCTACATTTATATTCAACTGCTAATTAGCTAAACACTAAGATGATGCACACAGTAAACACTTTTTAAACATCATGTTAGCACTGTCATTAGGTGCATATTTGCACGCTAAATGTAGCTCAAATAGCAGCTGTAGACTCTTAGTTTAGTTCGGACAAAGCATGTAATAGCATCAGAGATTGTCTATATTGAATTAAAAGAACTTTCATTAATCAAAGAAATAATACCTTTAAGATTAATGGTGTCCGTCCGCACCATAGACAAATGATCTGGGGCAACCTACTCAATAGTTTTGATAGAATCGATTTATCAGGCTGTATATCGCTCTCACCATTCGCTGATCACTTTAAGAAGTGTTGTTTTGTCTTTCTTCTTTTTACTCCTCCATTTCCAAATGATGGGCTATTTGTGATCTCTTTCATGTTTCATTAACAAACGTAGGGCAATGAGGTGTGCACAGTCTGACTAGTTTAATTTAGTCTACAGCTGCAAAGTCAGAAAGAGACAAAAAAAAGTAAGATTGTTGAAGAAAGACTATTTGTATTGATTATATAGTTTCATATATTATTTCAGAGAATGAAGCACTGGAGCTTTGTGAACATAGATCAACTTTTTTTTCTTGCAAGGAAGTCAGCATGAAAGATTTTAAAAAGAGAGATGATACACCCAAACTGTAGTGTGCAGTAAAGGACAGAGGGCATTTGAGGACACAGCCTTTGACTCACTTTCTTCTTTTTATTTTATCAGACTTCCTATATTTGAAGTCAAATCTCATTCTAAAGTTGCCTGTGGTGTAGCTGCCTACGGATCTTGTGTTAGGTTTTGGCTTTAATCGTGTGTGTGTGTGTGTGTGTGTGTGTGTGTGTGTGTGTGTGTGTGTGTGTGTGTTTGGGTGTGTGTGTGTGTGTGTGTGTGTGTGTGTGTGTGTGTTTTAGATAGATTTTTAGAGAATAAACCCCATGACCCAGCAAAGTGGTAAATGTTATTCACAGGTAGTTGGTTCACCTTATTTTCTTATACCATTTTGCAATGAATAACAATTCAGTTAAAATTAGACCTTTATAGTATTGCCATCAGGATGATGTCACCTAACAAATGTTTAAAGAAATTGATAAATGGCTTGGATGTTTGACAGGCTTCGGTAAAATGTAAACCATGTTGTTTGTTGATACTGTGTCCCTGCTGTTTGTCCTTATTGAATTGTCAATTATTTTTAATGAAATGTGGTAAAGCCAAAGACAGCTTCCCACAGGGTGGACAGTAAAGTTAACTAACTGAGATACTGCAGATGTGTCCTTGAGGGGAATTTAAGATGGCAAAAGCAGTTTCATGATCCTCTGACAATGGGAAACGTAACATGTTACCCATCCTAATCAGGCCCCCCAGGAAGTCTGCCGGCCGGGCTTTGAAGCAAATTCAAAGTAGTGGCTATACAATGGAATTACAACTACAGAGTCATTCATGTTATGCCTTTTGGCCCAAAATGACTACATCCCACTTACATGGAGGAAAGAGACATTTGTAACAGTAGACTGACATTTTAGTCACAGCCCTTAAGAAATTACTAATTTCACTATCAGTATTTGATCTATTCGATCCCATAACATTTGGAAAGTCTAGAAGAGCCGCACGATTAAATCATTTAATCACCGTTCAAGTTAGGAGAGCGCTAAACCGGATGTAGCTGGCTCGAGCCAGCAGAAGTCTTTAGTGCGCCTGCTCTATAGGCCGCACAGTGTGTAAGCCCTGCCAGTAATCCTGGTAATTATATACGAATCTTTTGGCTTCACAATGGCTTCATGCCACCGACATTCATGAGTCATGCGCCACTGGGCAAATTTCATAGTAATGAATAGGGCCCCGCCTTAAACGCTGTATCAGTTCTTATAATACATCCATGATCCTTTTAATTGGCAGAACCATTTTTAAACTCCCAAAGCAATGGTGTTATTTTAACTTAATCAAGGTGGATTAAGGGAATCTGCAATTCTGAGATTTTTACTTTTGTGCTGTAGTGCATTAACATTTTGTTTGTCACACATGCACTCATAGACATGGTGCACACACTGACCTCCTTATTTGGTAACACACACCCTCATTCACATAAGTGCACACGCAAACCTGGCACACATAATGAATTGCCTTATCTTCCCATCTGTGTTTGTGTTTTATTGTTTAGCTCATTTCGAAGCAGTCAGCTTTCTTTTTTGGGCTAGGCTCATTAGTGTGTAGACAGAAGTAGTTAGATGAAGTTTGAGTCACCTGGGAAATCAAGGATTAGATCAAGCTACCTGCTTATTCCTTCAGGAGGAAAACACACAACACATTACACACCGTTTTAACTGGCTGGATTGAGGACAAGGACACAGGAGAGACAGTGATACAGAGGTACCCCAGTAAATGTTACAATTGCTGGTCCCCTATCCAAAAATATTTCGTAAGTTAACTCTTTTATGCTCACACAATTGCATCAAAACAAACCAAAACGGTTTAAAAGTAGGTAATTGTCTACTAATAGGAGCATATGTCTCTATTCATTTATCTGGTCCATTCAGCCTTTTCTGTGTTCTTTCTGTGTCTTTTTCCTTCACCATCCATTCATTCATTCATTTCCTTTACGTCTACCTCCCATTGTCTCTGTCTTGCTACTGCTTTTAAAAGGGAGAGCATGATTAGACAACTCGCTACAGGTGTGAACATCAGGCCCTCCCTGCCTTCTCTCTCTCTCTCTCTCTCTCTCTCTCTCTCTCTCTCTCTC
>NC_045748.1:5037019-5039277 GCF_008692095.1 Etheostoma spectabile | reverse complement strand
TCTCTCTCTCTCTCTCTCTCTCTCTCTCTCTCTCTCTCTCTCTCTCTCTCTACAACATATCAAATAGGTTTAAAATTGAATTTGTACATTTCTCATACGGCGGTTTATCTACTTTTGTATTGGTTGCACAACCTACACAACACAAACTGAAAGCTAGCCAAACCACTGAAGCCTACATTATTGGCTGATTACCTACAGTTTAACACTGTGTTTTTTTAGAATGAGTGTGTCTGGTTATTCTGTCTAGTTATACACATTTAGTAGACCCGTGCCAGCTAATCAGAGTGGAAATGTTTCAGAGGCCGGGATACAAAACAAACAATCTCTAAAAGAATAGATCCTTTTTTTATTACACTTGTAAGATTATTGCTCTATTGCCCACATATTCAACTCTGCTGCTTTTAGTTACCGCTATTATTTTCGTGTCGTCATACCAAATTTAATCTAATTGGATGGGAATTATGTACGTTGCACTGACGCACCGCTACAATTTGCCACATAGTGGTTGTTGGATGTAACTCTAAAGTATGGGGAACTGCTTAATTAACTTCTGTTCAGGAATTCATATTTATCCTTTATTTTCTTCAGGAAGCCATATTTAGCACACCTTGAGTAAAAACTTAAATCAGTATCTTTACTTTTATAAGAGTATTTTTTAACACAATTATCTGTACTTCTACTTGGTACAGGAAGTGAGTACTTTTCCATCTTTGAAGAGCTGTAAGACTCTTTATTTACAAAATGTAAAAAGTGTTTGTGTGATTTCAGAAAGGTTAATGGGCTGTGACTTATAAATAAAGTGACCTAGCATATTTTTTAAACTGTATGCTTAGCTGTATATTTGTTCTGAGTATGCGGGCAGTGGACCACGCAAGACTCTTCTTGACACCAGAGCCTCTGCAAATTATTTTCATATCCTGCTGAAATAAACTAAACCGTGGCTTACTGGAAGGAAATAAAACGTAAAGTAGCCTACTGTGTGCTTAGCAATCCTTACCATCTGACTCATATGGCAATTGGGCTCAGATTAGTATAATTTAATTATGAACACACACACACAGGATTTGCCTTGCTTGCTCCTATGCTTGTGAAGACCCTCGTTGATAGTTTTCTATCCCCCAAACCTACCCGCAACAATCATGACTTGGTGCCTAATACCACCTTTACCCCAATCTCAACCCTAAACTACACTAACACTATATCCAAGTCTCAATCGTAATTGGTAAACCTTGTGTGCCCCTATTTGTGTGTGTGTGTGTGTGTGTGTGTGTGTGTGTGTGTGTGTGTGTGTGTTGGGTGTTGGGTGTGTGTGTGTGTGTGTTTGTGTGTGTGTGTGTGTGTGTGTGTGTGTGTGTGTGTGTGTGTTTGTTTACATGTCCTCCACTTTTGCAGAAACATTGAGTAAATGTGTACAGTACATTGTGCTCATTTTTGCAAATTTTACTGCCATTTGGCAAGTCTTAGTGTTGAACCCTATGTAAAGTAGCAGATAATACACAACAAGATGTCCTGAACCAGGCATTAGCGAGTTCTCTACCAAGTCCTTTATTTTCAATACCCGCACTCCACAGTGTGTTTTACCGAGCTTATACCATTAGATTATACCATTACCATTTACCACAATCATCTTCTTTTTCTCAATTTGTTTCTCAGTTTGTTTAACTTGTGGTTTGGTCCATTTCACCAGTGAGACTTATCTTTTACCATTGCATTAAGAAGAAACATTGCTAATTTGATCACCCACACTTATATACCTTGCACACTGATATTAAAAAAACAGTGTTTAAACTGTTCACTGGAAATATGCCTGTTGTCTTGTTGTGCAATTTTACCACAGTCACAAATATGGTTTAATCTTTAAGACTGTAAAACCCTTAACCTATCTGGATCATCTTTGCCGACCTGACATCAGTGTGAACACAGCCTCTGATTGACTGAGTAAAGCTGGCTCTGCATCTCCAGTCTAACTTCTCTGTCTCTTTATTCAGGAGCCCCGACTGGCCCCCAATTGAAAAAAGACAACTCTCATTGGCAGCTGCATGCCCACTACTACCCTCCTCTGCTGCGTTCAGCTACAGTTAAGAAGTTTATGGTGGGGTATGAGATGCTTGCCCAGGAGCAAAGGGACCTCACCCCTGAACAGGTGAATAATGGAACATATGTACACATGTGCAAACCCAGCTTCATACAAAGTTTCTCATTTGTTAATTCCACCTATTTACAGTATTTCTTTTTGAGATGTGATGTCAGGGGCTTTT
>NC_045748.1:5035976-5037009 GCF_008692095.1 Etheostoma spectabile | reverse complement strand
TTTTTTTTTTTACTTAAGGCAATTAGAGGCCCATCATCAAAAGCGGATTCTTTCCCAACATACTAATTATAATGCTAAGCCATGATTGCAGTGGATTCGCTCACTATTCATACATTTGTCTTTAAAACTGTATAAAAGCTTGTCACTACTGTGTCCTTGTATTTTTAGGCTGCTGAGAAGCTACGGAATCTACCAGAAGAACACTATAAAACCAGACAGAACCTGAAAAAAGGGGGAGAAAAAGAGAAAGATGGAGAAAGGGGAAATGACCTGTGTGATAGTTAGAAGAGAGGGGACAAATACAGCTTATGTAAACCCCATATACCTTTTGGATATAGTATATCCATGATAATGTATGGCTTTTGTTTTGGAGGTACTGTAAAAAATAACATTCAAACTTCATGATATGCAGCTTCTCTGAAGTGGTGCAACATGTTAAAGTGCCTTTGCGAACACAGGTCTTGAAGATATTCTTACTTGCACAATACACAGTACATGCACTGTAAATATTTTCAATAAATTTTTCTTGTACACAAAGCTGGTAGTGGGCTTCTTACTGTAATTTCGAAATACATTTTTAACTAAATGTACTATGAAACTCCTCCATGTTTAAGGGAGATAATGAGAGAACCTTGTTCTTTTTTTCCTCACTGTCCCTTCTGTTGAAATTAAACACACCTTTCAACAACAAAACCTATTCTTTTCCAACACAGTGAGTTATTTGTGATTCAAATGAATACCTTTGTATTGTTGGAAAATAATTCTTTAAGTAGTTAACAGTTTGACAGATTGCAACCTTAAAGGGTGTAACAGTGTAATGCTTAATTGTAGAGATAAAACAAACGATTTAAAGGAATATGCCACTGTTTATTGTATTTATTTATTTATGTTGTATTTATATAGGTGGGCAAATGTGTTTTTGTCTTAGCGCATGCATTGTCTTAGTCCGGCAGCACCGTCGCTAGCTTACTTAAGAAGTAATTAGGTTTTGTTTTTGTTGTTGTTGGGTCACTTTTACTCACGACATGCTAAC